>NW_026061165.1:430000-437500 GCF_929443795.1 Astur gentilis
AACCCCAACCCTAACCCTAACCCTAACCCCTAACTGTAAACCTTTTCTGACAAGTTGCAGGATGTGTGCCGTTTCCGAAACAGGTTCTGCTGAGGACGAGAGCCATGAGATTTTCCTCCTCTGGGCAAGCCCGTATCCCAGATCCTGTTGTGCCTGTGAATAGGCTGCACGGGGACGGTGAAGACCAGCAACAGCTTTCAGGGCTGCCACCTTCCGTGTGGGACACGGAGCCGGACGTGTGCCTTTTCGGAAAGAGGCCCTGCCGAGGACGAGAGCCATGAGATGTTCCTCCTCTGGGCAAGCCCGCGTCCCAGATCCTGTTGTACCTGTGAATAGGCTGCAGGGGGACGGTGAAGACCAGCAACAGCTTTCAGGGCTGCCACCTTCCGTGTGGGACAAGGAGCCGGACGTGTGCCTTTCCGGAATCAGGCTCTGCCGAGGACGAGAGACATGAGATGTTCCTCCTCTGGGCAAGCCCGGGTCCCAGATCCTGTTGTACCTGTGAATAAGCTGCAGGGGGACGGTGAAGACCAGCAACAGCTTTCAGGGCTGCCACCTTCTGTGTGGGACAAGGAGCCGGACGTGTGCCTTTTCGGAAACAGGCTCTGCCGAGGACGAGAGACTAACCCTGACCCTAAACGTAACCCTAACCCCTAACCCTAACCCTAAGCCCATCCCTAACGACCCTAACCCTAACCCTAACCCTAAGCCCTTAACACTATCCCTAACCCTAAACCCTAACCCTAACCCTAACTGTAACCCTAACCCGGACCCTATCTCCTAACCCTAACCCTAACCCTAACCCTAAACCTAACCCTAACCCTAACCCTAACCCGAACCCCAACCCTAACCCTAACCCTAACCCCTAACTGTAAACCTTTTCTGACAAGTTGCAGGATGTGTGTCGTTTCCGAAACAGGTTCTGCTGAGGACGAGAGCCATGAGATTTTCCTCCTCTGGGCAAGCCCGTATCCCAGATCCTGTTGTGCCTGTGAATAGGCTGCAGGGGGACGGTGAATACGAGCAACATCTTTCCGGCCTGCCACCTTCCGTGTGGGACAAGGAGCCGGATGTGTGCCTTTCCAGAATCAGACTCTGCCGAGGACAAGAGTCATGAGATGTTCCTCCTCTGGGCAAGCCCGGGTCCCAGATCCTGTTGTGCCTGTGAATAGGCTGCAGGGGGACGGTGAAGACCAGCAACACCTTTCCGGCCTGCCACCTTCCGTGTCGGACAAGGAGCCGGACGTATGACTTTTCAAAAATAGGCTCTGCCGAGGACGAGAGCCATGATATGTTCCTTCTCTGGGCAAGCCCGGGTCCTGAATCCTGTTGTACCTGTGAATAGGCTGCAGGGGGACGGTGAAGACCAGCAACAGCTTTCAGGGCTGCCACCTTCCGTGTGGGAGAAGGAGCCAGACGTGTGCCTTTTCGGAAACAGGCTCTGCCGAGGACGAGAGACTAACCCTGACCCTAACCCTAACCCTAACCCCTAACCCTAACCCTAAGCCCATCCCTAACGACCCAAACCCTAACCCTAACCCTAAGCCCTTAACACTAACCCTAACCCTAAACCCTAACCCTAACCCTAACTGTAACCCTAACCCGGACCCTATCTCCTAACCCTAAACCTAACCCTAACCCTAACCCTAACCCTAACCCTAACCCCAACCCTAACCCTAACCCTAACCCCTAACTGTAAACCTTTTCTGACAAGTTGCAGGATGTGTGCCGTTTCCGAAACAGGTTCTGCTGAGGACGAGAGCCATGAGATTTTCCTCCTCTGGGCAAGCCCGTATCCCAGATCCTGTTGTGCCTGTGAATAGGCTGCAGGGGGACGGTGAAGACCAGCAACAGCTTTCAGGGCTGCCACCTTCCGTGTGGGACAAGGAGCCGGACGTGTGCCTTTTCGGAAAGAGGCCCTGCCGAGGACGAGAGCCATGAGATGTTCCTCCTCTGGGCAAGCCCGCGTCCCAGATCCTGTTGTGCCTGTGAATAGGCTGCAGGGGGACGGTGAAGACCAGCAACAGCTTTCAGGGCTGCCACCTTCCGTGTGGGACAAGGAGCCGGACGTGTGCCTTTCCGGAATCAGGCTCTGCCGAGGACGAGAGACATGAGATGTTCCTCCTCTGGGCAAGCCCCGGTCCCAGATCCTGTTGTGCCTGTGAATAGGCTGCAGGGGGACGGTGAAGACCAGCAACATCTTTCCAGCCTGCCACCTTCCGTGTGGGACACGGAGCCGGACGTGTGCCTTTCCAGAATCAGGCTCTGCCGAGGACGAGAGCCATGAGACGTTCCTCCTCTGGGCAAGCCCCGGTCCCAGATCCTGTTGTGCCTGTGAATAGGCTGCAGACGGACGGTGAAGACCAGCAACATCTTTCCAGCCTGCTACCTTCCGTGTGGGACAAGGAGCCGGACGTGTGCCTTTCCAGAATCAGACTCTGCCGAGGACGACAGCCATGAGATGTTCCTCCTCTGGGCAAGCCCGGGTCCCAGATCCTGTTGTGCCTGTGAATAGGCTGCAGGGGGACGGTGAAGACCAGCAACATCTTTCCGGGTGCCACCTTCCGTGTCGGACAAGGAGCCGGACGTATGACTTTTCAAAAATAGGCTCTGCCGAGGACGAGAGCCATGATATGTTCCTCCTCTGGGCAAGCCCGGGTCCTGAATCCTGTTGTACCTGTGAATAGGCTGCAGGGGGACGGTGATGACCAGCAACAGCTTTCAGGGCTGCCACCTTCCGTGTGGGACAAGGAGCCGGACGTGTGCCTTTTCGGAAAGAGGCCCTGCCGAGGACGAGAGCCATGAGATGTTCCTCCTCTGGGCAAGCCCGCGTCCCAGATCCTGTTGTGCCTGTGAATAGGCTGCAGGGGGACGGTGAAGACCAGCAACAGCTTTCAGGGCTGCCACATTCCGTGTGGGACAAGGAGCCGGACGTGTGCCTTTCCGGAATCAGGCTCTGCCGAGGACGAGAGCCATGAGATGTTCCTCCTCTGGGCAAGCCCGGGTCCCAGATCCTGTTGTACCTAAGAATAAGCTGCAGGGGGACGGTGAAGACCAGCAGCAGCTTTCAGGGCTGCCACCTTCCGTGTGGGACAAGGAGCAGGACGTGTGCCTTTTCGGAAACAGGCTCTGCCGAGGACGAGAGACTAACCCTGACCCTAACCCTAACCCTAACCCCTAACCCTAACCCTAAGCCCATCCCTAACGACCCTAACCCTAACCCTAACCCTAAGCCCTTAACACTATCCCTAACCCTAAACCCTAACCCTAACCCTAACTGTAACCCTAACCCGGACCCTATCTCCTAACCCTAACCCTAACCCTAACCCTAAACCTAACCCTAACCCTAACCCTAACCCGAACCCCAACCCTAACCCTAACCCTAACCCCTAACTGTAAACCTTTTCTGACAAGTTGCAGGATGTGTGTCGTTTCCGAAACAGGTTCTGCTGAGGACGAGAGCCATGAGATTTTCCTCCTCTGGGCAAGCCCGTATCCCAGATCCTGTTGTGCCTGTGAATAGGCTGCAGGGGGACGGTGAATACGAGCAACATCTTTCCGGCCTGCCACCTTCCGTGTGGGACAAGGAGCCGGATGTGTGCCTTTCCAGAATCAGACTCTGCCGAGGACGAGAGTCATGACATGTTCCTCCTCTGGGCAAGCCCGGGTCCCAGATCCTGTTGTGCCTGTGAATAGGCTGCAGGGGGACGGTGAAGACCAGCAACACCTTTCCGGCCTGCCACCTTCCGTGTCGGACAAGGAGCCGGACGTATGACTTTTCAAAAATAGGCTCTGCCGAGGACGAGAGCCATGATATGTTCCTTCTCTGGGCAAGCCCGGGTCCTGAATCCTGTTGTACCTGTGAATAGGCTGCAGGGGGACGGTGAAGACCAGCAACAGCTTTCAGGGCTGCCACCTTCCGTGTGGGAGAAGGAGCCAGACGTGTGCCTTTTCGGAAACAGGCTCTGCCGAGGACGAGAGACTAACCCTGACCCTAACCCTAACCCTAACCCCTAACCCTAACCCTAAGCCCATCCCTAACGACCCTAACCCTAACCCTAACCCTAAGCCCTTAACACTAACCCTAACCCTAAACCCTAACCCTAACCCTAACTGTAACCCTAACCCGGACCCTATCTCCTAACCCTAAACCTAACCCTAACCCTAACCCTAACCCTAACCCTAACCCTAACCCTAACCCTAACCCCTAACTGTAAACCTTTTCTGACAAGTTGCAGGATGTGTGCCGTTTCCGAAACAGGTTCTGCTGAGGACGAGAGCCATGAGATTTTCCTCCTCTGGGCAAGCCCGTATCCCAGATCCTGTTGTGCCTGTGAATAGGCTGCAGGGGTACGGTGAAGACCAGCAACATCTTTCCAGCCTGCCACCTTCCGTGTGGGACAAGGAGCCGGACGTGTGCCTTTCCGGAATCAGGCTCTGCCGAGGACGAGAGCCATGAGATGTTCCTCCTCTAGGCAAGCCCGGGTCCCAGATCCTGTTGTGCCTGTGAATAGGCTGCAGGGGGACGGTGAAGACCAGCAACATCTTTCCAGCCTGCCACCTTCCGTGTGGGACACGGAGCCGGACGTGTGCCTTTCCAGAATCAGGCTCTGCCGAGGACGAGAGCCATGAGACGTTCCTCCTCTGGGCAAGCCCCGGTCCCAGATCCTGTTGTGCCTGTGAATAGGCTGCAGATGGACGGTGAAGACCAGCAACATCTTTCCAGCCTGCTACCTTCCTTGTGGGACAAGGAGCCGGACGTGTGCCTTTCCAGAATCAGACTCTGCCGAGGACGACAGCCATGAGATGTTCCTCCTCTGGGCAAGCCCGGGTCCCAGATCCTGTTGTGCCTGTGAATAGGCTGCAGGGGGACGGTGAAGACCAGCAACATCTTTCCGGGTGCCACCTTCCGTGTCGGACAAGGAGCCGGACGTATGACTTTTCAAAAATAGGCTCTGCCGAGGACGAGAGCCATGATATGTTCCTCCTCTGGGCAAGCCCGGGTCCTGAATCCTGTTGTACCTGTGAATAGGCTGCAGGGGGACGGTGAAGACCAGCAACAGCTTTCAGGGCTGCCACCTTCCGTGTGGGACAAGGAGCCGGACGTGTGCCTTTTCGGAAAGAGGCCCTGCCGAGGACGAGAGCCATGAGATGTTCCTCCTCTGGGCAAGCCCGGGTCCCAGATCCTGTTGTACCTATGAATAAGCTGCAGGGGGACGGTGAAGACCAGCAGCAGCTTTCAGGGCTGCCACCTTCCGTGTGGGACAAGGAGCCGGACGTGTGCCTTTTCGGAAACAGGCTCTGCCGAGGACGAAAGACTAACCCTGACCCTAACCCTAACCCTAACCCCTAACCCTAACCCTAAGCCCATCCCTAACGACCCTAACCCTAACCCTAACCCTAAGCCCTTAACACTAACCCTAACCCTAAACCCTAACCCTAACCCTAACTGTAACCCTAACCAGGACCCTATCTCCTAACCCTAACCCTAACCCTAACCCCTAAGCCTAACCCTAACCCTAAACCTAACCCTAACCCTAACCCTAACCCTAACCCCAACCCTAACCCTAACCCTAACCCCTAACTGTAAACCTTTTCTGACAAGTTGCAGGATGTGTGCCGTTTCCGAAACAGGTTCTGCTGAGGACGAGAGCCATGAGATTTTCCTCCTCTGGGCAAGCCCGTATCCCAGATCCTGTTGTGCCTGTGAATAGGCTGCAGGGGGACGGTGAAGACCAGCAACAGCTTTCAGGGCTGCCACCTTCCGTGTGGGACACGGAGCCGGACGTGAGCCTTTTCGGAAAGAGGCCCTGCCGAGGACGAGAGCCATGAGATGTTCCTCCTCTGGGCAAGCCCGCGTCCCAGATCCTGTTGTACCTGTGAATAGGCTGCAGGGGGACGGTGAAGACCAGCAGCAGCTTTCAGGGCTGCCACCTTCCGTGTGGGACAAGGAGCCGGACGTGTGCCTTTCCGGAATCAGGCTCTGCCGAGGACGAGAGCCATGAGATGTTCCTCCTCTGGGCAAGCCCGGGTCCCAGATCCTGTTGTACCTGTGAATAGGCTGCAGGGGGACGGTGAAGACCAGCAACAGCTTTCAGGGCTGCCACCTTCCGTGTGGGAGAAGGAGCCAGACGTGTGCCTTTTCGGAAACAGGCTCTGCCGAGGACGAGAGACTAACCCTGACCCTAACCCTAACCCTAACCCCTAACCCTAACCCTAAGCCCATCCCTAACGACCCTAACCCTAACCCTAACCCTAAGCCCTTAACACTAACCCTAACCCTAAACCCTAACCCTAACCCTAACTGTAACCCTAACCCGGACCCTATCTCCTAACCCTAACCCTAACCCTAACCCTAACCCTAACCCTAACCCCAACCCTAACCCTAACCCTAACCCCTAACTGTAAACCTTTTCTGACAAGTTGCAGGATGTGTGCCGTTTCCGAAACAGGTTCTGCTGAGGACGAGAGCCATGAGATTTTCCTCCTCTGGGCAAGCCCGTATCCCAGATCCTGTTGTGCCTGTGAATAGGCTGCAGGGGTACGGTGAAGACCAGCAACATCTTTCCAGCCTGCCACCTTCCGTGTGGGACAAGGAGCCGGACGTGTGCCTTTCCGGAATCAGGCTCTGCCGAGGACGAGAGCCATGAGATGTTCCTCCTCTAGGCAAGCCCGGGTCCCAGATCCTGTTGTGCCTGTGAATAGGCTGCAGGGGGACGGTGAAGACCAGCAACATCTTTCCAGCCTGCCACCTTCCGTGTGGGACACGGAGCCGGACGTGTGCCTTTCCAGAATCAGGCTCTGCCGAGGACGAGAGCCATGAGACGTTCCTCCTCTGGGCAAGCCCCGGTCCCAGATCCTGTTGTGCCTGTGAATAGGCTGCAGATGGACGGTGAAGACCAGCAACATCTTTCCAGCCTGCTACCTTCCTTGTGGGACAAGGAGCCGGACGTGTGCCTTTCCAGAATCAGACTCTGCCGAGGACGACAGCCATGAGATGTTCCTCCTCTGGGCAAGCCCGGGTCCCAGATCCTGTTGTGCCTGTGAATAGGCTGCAGGGGGACGGTGAAGACCAGCAACATCTTTCCGGGTGCCACCTTCCGTGTCGGACAAGGAGCCGGACGTATGACTTTTCAAAAATAGGCTCTGCCGAGGACGAGAGCCATGATATGTTCCTCCTCTGGGCAAGCCCGGGTCCTGAATCCTGTTGTACCTGTGAATAGGCTGCAGGGGGACGGTGAAGACCAGCAACAGCTTTCAGGGCTGCCACCTTCCGTGTGGGACAAGGAGCCGGACGTGTGCCTTTTCGGAAAGAGGCCCTGCCGAGGACGAGAGCCATGAGATGTTCCTCCTCTGGGCAAGCCCGGGTCCCAGATCCTGTTGTACCTATGAATAAGCTGCAGGGGGACGGTGAAGACCAGCAGCAGCTTTCAGGGCTGCCACCTTCCGTGTGGGACAAGGAGCCGGACGTGTGCCTTTTCGGAAACAGGCTCTGCCGAG
>NW_026061165.1:442500-462500 GCF_929443795.1 Astur gentilis
CTTTCAGGGCTGCCACCTTCCGTGTGGGACAAGGAGCCGGACGTGTGCCTTTCCGGAATCAGGCTCTGCCGAGGACGAGAGACATGAGATGTTCCTCCTCTGGGCAAGCCCGGGTCCCAGATCCTGTTGTACCTGTGAATAAGCTGCAGGGGGACGGTGAAGACCAGCAACAGCTTTCACGGCTGCCACCTTCTGTGTGGGACAAGGAGCCGGACGTGTGCCTTTTCGGAAACAGGCTCTGCCGAGGACGAGAGACTAACCCTGACCCTAAACGTAACCCTAACCCCTAACCCTAACCCTAAGCCCATCCCTAACGACCCTAACCCTAACCCTAACCCTAACCCTAACCCTAAACCCTAACCCTAACCCTAACTGTAACCCTAACCCGGACCCTATCTCCTAACCCTAACCCTAACCCTAACCCTAAACCTAACCCTAACCCTAACCCTAACCCGAACCCCAACCCTAACCCTAACCCTAACCCCTAACTGTAAACCTTTTCTGACAAGTTGCAGGATGTGTGCCGTTTCCGAAACAGGTTCTGCTGAGGACGAGAGCCATGAGATTTTCCTCCTCTGGGCAAGCCCGGGTCCCAGATCCTGTTGTGCCTGTGAATAGGCTGCAGTGGGACGGTGAAGACCAGCAACATCTTTCCAGCCTGCCACCTTCCGTGTGGGACAAGGAGCCGGACGTGTGCCTTTCCGGAATCAGGCTCTGCCGAGGACGAGAGCCATGAGATGTTCCTCCTCTAGGCAAGCCCGGGTCCCAGATCCTGTTGTGCCTGTGAATAGGCTGCAGGGGGACGGTGAAGACCAGCAACATCTTTCCAGCCTGCCACCTTCCGTGTGGGACAAGGAGCCGGACGTGTGCCTTTCCAGAATCAGGCTCTGCCGAGGACGAGAGCCATGAGACGTTCCTCCTCTGGGCAAGCCCCGGTCCCAGATCCTGTTGTGCCTGTGAATAGGCTGCAGATGGACGGTGAAGACCAGCAACATCTTTCCAGCCTGCTACCTTCCTTGTGGGACAAGGAGCCGGACGTGTGCCTTTCCAGAATCAGACTCTGCCGAGGACGACAGCCATGAGATGTTCCTCCTCTGGGCAAGCCCGGGTCCCAGATCCTGTTGTGCCTGTGAATAGGCTGCAGGGGGACGGTGAAGACCAGCAACATCTTTCCGGGTGCCACCTTCCGTGTCGGACAAGGAGCCGGACGTATGACTTTTCAAAAATAGGCTCTGCCGAGGACGAGAGCCATGATATGTTCCTCCTCTGGGCAAGCCCGGGTCCTGAATCCTGTTGTACCTGTGAATAGGCTGCAGGGGGACGGTGAAGACCAGCAACAGCTTTCAGGGCTGCCACCTTCCGTGTGGGACAAGGAGCCGGACGTGTGCCTTTTCGGAAAGAGGCCCTGCCGAGGACGAGAGCCATGAGATGTTCCTCCACTGGGCAAGCCCGGGTCCCAGATCCTGTTGTACCTATGAATAAGCTGCAGGGGGACGGTGAAGACCAGCAGCAGCTTTCAGGGCTGCCACCTTCCGTGTGGGACAAGGAGCCGGACGTGTGCCTTTTCGGAAACAGGCTCTGCCGAGGACGAAAGACTAACCCTGACCCTAACCCTAACCCTAACCCCTAACCCTAACCCTAAGCCCATCCCTAACGACCCTAACCCTAACCCTAACCCTAAGCCCTTAACACTAACCCTAACCCTAAACCCTAACCCTAACCCTAACTGTAACCCTAACCAGGACCCTATCTCCTAACCCTAACCCTAACCCTAACCCCTAAGCCTAACCCTAACCCTAAACCTAACCCTAACCCTAACACTAACCCTAACCCCAACCCTAACCCTAACCCTAACCCCTAACTGTAAACCTTTTCTGACAAGTTGCAGGATGTGTGCCGTTTCCGAAACAGGTTCTGCTGAGGACGAGAGCCATGAGATTTTCCTCCTCTGGGCAAGCCCGGGTCCCAGATCCTGTTGTGCCTGTGAATAGGCTGCAGGGGGACGGTGAAGACCAGCAACAGCTTTCAGGGCTGCCACCTTCCGTGTGGGACAAGGAGCCGCACGTGTGCCTTTTCGGAAAGAGGCCCTGCCGAGGACGAGAGCCATGAGATGTTCCTCCTCTGGGCAAGCCCGCGTCCCAGATCCTGTTGTGCCTGTGAATAGGCTGCAGGGGGACGGTGAAGACCAGCAACAGCTTTCAGGGCTGCCACCTTCCGTGTGGGACAAGGAGCCGGACGTGTGCCTTTCCGGAATCAGGCTCTGCCGAGGACGAGAGACATGAGATGTTCCTCCTCTGGGCAAGCCCAGGTCCCAGATCCTGTTGTGCCTGTGAATAGGCTGCAGGGGGACGGTGAAGACCAGCAACATCTTTCCAGCCTGCCACCTTCCGTGTGGGACACGGAGCCGGACGTGTGCCTTTCCAGAATCAGGCTCTGCCGAGGACGAGAGCCATGAGACGTTCCTCCTCTGGGCAAGCCCCGGTCCCAGATCCTGTTGTGCCTGTGAATAGGCTGCAGACGGACGGTGAAGACCAGCAACATCTTTCCAGCCTGCTACCTTCCGTGTGGGACAAGGAGCCGGACGTGTGCCTTTCCAGAATCAGACTCTGCCGAGGACGACAGCCATGAGATGTTCCTCCTCTGGGCAAGCCCGGGTCCCAGATCCTGTTGTGCCTGTGAATAGGCTGCAGGGGGACGGTGAAGACCAGCAACATCTTTCCGGGTGCCACCTTCCGTGTCGGACAAGGAGCCGGACGTATGACTTTTCAAAAATAGGCTCTGCCGAGGACGAGAGCCATGATATGTTCCTCCTCTGGGCAAGCCCGGGTCCTGAATCCTGTTGTACCTGTGAATAGGCTGCAGGGGGACGGTGATGACCAGCAACAGCTTTCAGGGCTGCCACCTTCCGTGTGGGACAAGGAGCCGGACGTGTGCCTTTTCGGAAAGAGGCCCTGCCGAGGACGAGAGCCATGAGATGTTCCTCCTCTGGGCAAGCCCGCGTCCCAGATCCTGTTGTGCCTGTGAATAGGCTGCAGGGGGACGGTGAAGACCAGCAACAGCTTTCAGGGCTGCCACATTCCGTGTGGGACAAGGAGCCGGACGTGTGCCTTTCCGGAATCAGGCTCTGCCGAGGACGAGAGCCATGAGATGTTCCTCCTCTGGGCAAGCCCGGGTCCCAGATCCTGTTGTACCTATGAATAAGCTGCAGGGGGACGGTGAAGACCAGCAGCAGCTTTCAGGGCTGCCACCTTCCGTGTGGGACAAGGAGCAGGACGTGTGCCTTTTCGGAAACAGGCTCTGCCGAGGACGAGAGACTAACCCTGACCCTAACCCTAACCCTAACCCCTAACCCTAACCCTAAGCCCATCCCTAACGACCCTAACCCTAACCCTAACCCTAAGCCCTTAACACTAACCCTAACCCTAAACCCTAACCCTAACCCTAACTGTAACCCTAACCAGGACCCTATCTCCTAACCCTAACCCTAACCCTAACCCCTAAGCCTAACCCTAACCCTAAACCTAACCCTAACCCTAACCCTAACCCTAACCCCAACCCTAACCCTAACCCTAACCCCTAACTGTAAACCTTTTCTGACAAGTTGCAGGATGTGTGCCGTTTCCGAAACAGGTTCTGCTGAGGACGAGAGCCATGAGATTTTCCTCCTCTGGGCAAGCCCGTATCCCAGATCCTGTTGTGCCTGTGAATAGGCTGCAGGGGGACGGTGAAGACCAGCAACATCTTTCAGGGCTGCCACCTTCCGTGTGGGACAAGGAGCCGGACGTGTGCCTTTCCAGAAACAGGCTCTGCCGAGGACGAGAGCCATGAGATGTTCCTCCTCTAGGCAAGCCCGGGTCCCAGATCCTGTTGTGCCTGTGAATAGGCTGCAGGGGGACGGTGAAGACCAGCAACATCTTTCCAGCCTGCCACCTTCCGTGTGGGACATGGAGCCGGACGTGTGCCTTTCCAGAATCAGGCTCTGCCGAGGACGAGAGCCATGAGATGTTCCTCCTCTGGGCAAGCCCGGGTCCCAGATCCTGTTGTGCCTGTGAATAGGCTGCAGGGGGACGGTGAAGACCAGCAACACCTTTCCGGCCTGCCACCTTCCGTGTCGGACAAGGAGCCGGACGTATGACTTTTCAAAAATAGGCTCTGCCGAGGACGAGAGCCATAATATGTTCCTTCTCTGGGCAAGCCCGGGTCCTGAATCCTGTTGTACCTGTGAATAGGCTGCAGGGGGACGGTGAAGACCAGCAACAGCTTTCAGGGCTGCCACCTTCCGTGTGGGAGAAGGAGCCAGACGTGTGCCTTTTCGGAAACAGGCTCTGCCGAGGACGAGAGACTAACCCTGACCCTAACCCTAACCCTAACCCCTAACCCTAACCCTAAGCCCATCCCTAACGACCCTAACCCTAACCCTAACCCTAAGCCCTTAACACTAACCCTAACCCTAAACCCTAACCCTAACCCTAACTGTAACCCTAACCCGGACCCTATCTCCTAACCCTAAACCTAACCCTAACCCTAACCCTAACCCTAACCCCAACACTAACCCTAACCCTAACCCCTAACTGTAAACCTTTTCTGACAAGTTGCAGGATGTGTGCCGTTTCCGAAACAGGTTCTGCTGAGGACGAGAGCCATGAGATTTTCCTCCTCTGGGCAAGCCCGGGTCCCAGATCCTGTTGTGCCTGTGAATAGGCTGCAGTGGGACGGTGAAGACCAGCAACATCTTTCCAGCCTGCCACCTTCCGTGTGGGACAAGGAGCCGGACGTGTGCCTTTCCGGAATCAGGCTCTGCCGAGGACGAGAGCCATGAGATGTTCCTCCTCTAGGCAAGCCCGGGTCCCAGATCCTGTTGTGCCTGTGAATAGGCTGCAGGGGGACGGTGAAGACCAGCAACATCTTTCCAGCCTGCCACCTTCCGTGTGGGACACGGAGCCGGACGTGTGCCTTTCCAGAATCAGGCTCTGCCGAGGACGAGAGCCATGAGACGTTCCTCCTCTGGGCAAGCCCCGGTCCCAGATCCTGTTGTGCCTGTGAATAGGCTGCAGATGGACGGTGAAGACCAGCAACATCTTTCCAGCCTGCTACCTTCCTTGTGGGACAAGGAGCCGGACGTGTGCCTTTCCAGAATCAGACTCTGCCGAGGACGACAGCCATGAGATGTTCCTCCTCTGGGCAAGCCCGGGTCCCAGATCCTGTTGTGCCTGTGAATAGGCTGCAGGGGGACGGTGAAGACCAGCAACATCTTTCCGGGTGCCACCTTCCGTGTCGGACAAGGAGCCGGACGTATGACTTTTCAAAAATAGGCTCTGCCGAGGACGAGAGCCATGATATGTTCCTCCTCTGGGCAAGCCCGGGTCCTGAATCCTGTTGTACCTGTGAATAGGCTGCAGGGGGACGGTGAAGACCAGCAACAGCTTTCAGGGCTGCCACCTTCCGTGTGGGACAAGGAGCCGGACGTGTGCCTTTTCGGAAAGAGGCCCTGCCGAGGACGAGAGCCATGAGATGTTCCTCCTCTGGGCAAGCCCGGGTCCCAGATCCTGTTGTACCTATGAATAAGCTGCAGGGGGACGGTGAAGACCAGCAGCAGCTTTCAGGGCTGCCACCTTCCGTGTGGGACAAGGAGCCGGACGTGTGCCTTTTCGGAAACAGGCTCTGCCGAGGACGAAAGACTAACCCTGACCCTAACCCTAACCCTAACCCCTAACCCTAACCCTAAGCCCATCCCTAACGACCCTAACCCTAACCCTAACCCTAAGCCCTTAACACTAACCCTAACCCTAAACCCTAACCCTAACCCTAACTGTAACCCTAACCAGGACCCTATCTCCTAACCCTAACCCTAACCCTAACCCCTAAGCCTAACCCTAACCCTAACCCTAACCCTAACCCTAACACTAACCCTAACCCCAACCCTAACCCTAACCCTAACCCCTAACTGTAAACCTTTTCTGACAAGTTGCAGGATGTGTGCCGTTTCCGAAACAGGTTCTGCTGAGGACGAGAGCCATGAGATTTTCCTCCTCTGGGCAAGCCCGTATCCCAGATCCTGTTGTGCCTGTGAATAGGCTGCAGGGGGACGGTGAAGACCAGCAACAGCTTTCAGGGCTGCCACCTTCCGTGTGGGACAAGGAGCCGCACGTGTGCCTTTTCGGAAAGAGGCCCTGCCGAGGACGAGAGCCATGAGATGTTCCTCCTCTGGGCAAGCCCGCGTCCCAGATCCTGTTGTGCCTGTGAATAGGCTGCAGGGGGACGGTGAAGACCAGCAACAGCTTTCAGGGCTGCCACCTTCCGTGTGGGACAAGGAGCCGGACGTGTGCCTTTCCGGAATCAGGCTCTGCCGAGGACGAGAGACATGAGATGTTCCTCCTCTGGGCAAGCCCAGGTCCCAGATCCTGTTGTGCCTGTGAATAGGCTGCAGGGGGACGGTGAAGACCAGCAACATCTTTCCAGCCTGCCACCTTCCGTGTGGGACACGGAGCCGGACGTGTGCCTTTCCAGAATCAGGCTCTGCCGAGGACGAGAGCCATGAGACGTTCCTCCTCTGGGCAAGCCCCGGTCCCAGATCCTGTTGTGCCTGTGAATAGGCTGCAGACGGACGGTGAAGACCAGCAACATCTTTCCAGCCTGCTACCTTCCGTGTGGGACAAGGAGCCGGACGTGTGCCTTTCCAGAATCAGACTCTGCCGAGGACGACAGCCATGAGATGTTCCTCCTCTGGGCAAGCCCGGGTCCCAGATCCTGTTGTGCCTGTGAATAGGCTGCAGGGGGACGGTGAAGACCAGCAACATCTTTCCGGGTGCCACCTTCCGTGTCGGACAAGGAGCCGGACGTATGACTTTTCAAAAATAGGCTCTGCCGAGGACGAGAGCCATGAGATGTTCCTCCTCTGGGCAAGCCCGGGTCCTGAATCCTGTTGTACCTGTGAATAGGCTGCAGGGGGACGGTGATGACCAGCAACAGCTTTCAGGGCTGCCACCTTCCGTGTGGGACAAGGAGCCGGACGTGTGCCTTTTCGGAAAGAGGCCCTGCCGAGGACGAGAGCCATGAGATGTTCCTCCTCTGGGCAAGCCCGCGTCCCAGATCCTGTTGTGCCTGTGAATAGGCTGCAGGGGGACGGTGAAGACCAGCAACAGCTTTCAGGGCTGCCACATTCCGTGTGGGACAAGGAGCCGGACGTGTGCCTTTCCGGAATCAGGCTCTGCCGAGGACGAGAGCCATGAGATGTTCCTCCTCTGGGCAAGCCCGGGTCCCAGATCCTGTTGTACCTATGAATAAGCTGCAGGGGGACGGTGAAGACCAGCAGCAGCTTTCAGGGCTGCCACCTTCCGTGTGGGACAAGGAGCAGGACGTGTGCCTTTTCGGAAACAGGCTCTGCCGAGGACGAGAGACTAACCCTGACCCTAACCCTAACCCTAACCCCTAACCCTAACCCTAAGCCCATCCCTAACGACCCTAACCCTAACCCTAACCCTAAGCCCTTAACACTAACCCTAACCCTAAACCCTAACCCTAACCCTAACTGTAACCCTAACCAGGACCCTATCTCCTAACCCTAACCCTAACCCTAACCCCTAAGCCTAACCCTAACCCTAAACCTAACCCTAACCCTAACCCTAACCCTAACCCCAACCCTAACCCTAACCCTAACCCCTAACTGTAAACCTTTTCTGACAAGTTGCAGGATGTGTGCCGTTTCCGAAACAGGTTCTGCTGAGGACGAGAGCCATGAGATTTTCCTCCTCTGGGCAAGCCCGTATCCCAGATCCTGTTGTGCCTGTGAATAGGCTGCAGGGGGACGGTGAAGACCAGCAACATCTTTCAGGGCTGCCACCTTCCGTGTGGGACAAGGAGCCGGACGTGTGCCTTTCCGGAATCAGGCTCTGCCGAGGACGAGAGCCATGAGATGTTCCTCCTCTAGGCAAGCCCGGGTCCCAGATCCTGTTGTGCCTGTGAATAGGCTGCAGGGGGACGGTGAAGACCAGCAACATCTTTCCAGCCTGCCACCTTCCGTGTGGGACATGGAGCCGGACGTGTGCCTTTCCAGAATCAGGCTCTGCCGAGGACGAGAGCCATGAGATGTTCCTCCTCTGGGCAAGCCCGGGTCCTGAATCCTGTTGTACCTGTGAATAGGCTGCAGGGGGACGGTGAAGACCAGCAACAGCTTTCAGGGCTGCCACCTTCCGTGTGGGACAAGGAGCCGGACGTGTGCCTTTCCGGAATCAGGCTCTGCCGAGAACGAGAGCCATGAGATGTTCCTCCGCTAGGCAAGCCCGGGTCCCAGATCCTGTTGTACCTATGAATAAGCTGCAGGGGGACGGTGAAGACCAGCAGCAGCTTTCAGGGCTGCCAGCTTCCGTGTGGGACAAGGAGCCGGACGTGTGCCTTTTCGGAAACAGGCTCTGCCGAGGGCTAGAGACTAACCCTGACCCTAACCCTAACCCTAACCCTAATCGACCCAAACGCTAACCCTAACACTAACACCTAACCCTAACCCTAACCCTAACCCCTACCCTAACCCTAACCCTAATGGACCCTAACCCTAACCCTAACCCTAACCCCTAACCCTAACCCTAACCCTAATGGCCCTAAACCTAACCGTAACCCTGACCCTAACCCTAACCCTAAGCCTAACCCTAACCCCCTAAACCTAACCCTAACTCTAAACCTAACCCTAACCCTAACCCTAACCCTAACGCTAACCCCGAACTGTAAACCTTTTCTGACAAGTTACAGGATGTGTGCCGTTTCCGAAACAGGTTCTGCTGAGGACGAGAGCCATGAGATTTTCCTCCTCTGGGCAAGCCCGTATCCCAGATCCTGTTGTGCCTGTGAATAGGCTGCAGGGGGACGGTGAAGACCAGCAACATCTTTCAGGGCTGCCACCTTCCGTGTGGGACAAGGAGCCGGACGTGTGCCTTTTCGGAAAGAGGCCCTGCCGAGGACGAGAGCCATGAGATGTTCCTCCTCTGGGCAAGCCCGCGTCCCAGATCCTGTTGTGCCTGTGAATAGGCTGCAGGGGGACGGTGAAGACCAGCAACAGCTTTCAGGGCTGCCACCTTCCGTGTGGGACAAGGAGCCGGACGTGTGCCTTTCCGGAATCAGGCTCTGCCGAGGACGAGAGACATGAGATGTTCCTCCTCTGGGCAAGCCCAGGTCCCAGATCCTGTTGTGCCTGTGAATAGGCTGCCGGGGGACGGTGAAGACCAGCAACATCTTTCCAGCCTGCCACCTTCCGTGTGGGACACGGAGCCGGACGTGTGCCTTTCCAGAATCAGGCTCTGCCGAGGACGAGAGCCATGAGACGTTCCTCCTCTGGGCAAGCCCCGGTCCCAGATCCTGTTGTGCCTGTGAATAGGCTGCAGACGGACGGTGAAGACCAGCAACATCTTTCCAGCCTGCTACCTTCCGTGTGGGACAAGGAGCCGGACGTGTGCCTTTCCAGAATCAGACTCTGCCGAGGACGACAGCCATGAGATGTTCCTCCTCTGGGCAAGCCCGGGTCCCAGATCCTGTTGTGCCTGTGAATAGGCTGCAGGGGGACGGTGAAGACCAGCAACATCTTTCCGGGTGCCACCTTCCGTGTCGGACAAGGAGCCGGACGTATGACTTTTCAAAAATAGGCTCTGCCGAGGACGAGAGCCATGATATGTTCCTCCTCTGGGCAAGCCCGGGTCCCAGATCCTGTTGTACCTGTGAATAGGCTGCAGGGGGACGGTGATGACCAGCAACAGCTTTCAGGGCTGCCACCTTCCGTGTGGGACAAGGAGCCGGACGTGTGCCTTTTCGGAAAGAGGCCCTGCCGAGGACGAGAGCCATGAGATGTTCCTCCTCTGGGCAAGCCCGCGTCCCAGATCCTGTTGTGCCTGTGAATAGGCTGCAGGGGGACGGTGAAGACCAGCAACAGCATTCAGGGCTGCCACATTCCGTGTGGGACAAGGAGCCGGACGTGTGCCTTTCCGGAATCAGGCTCTGCCGAGGACGAGAGCCATGAGATGTTCCTCCTCTGGGCAAGCCCGGGTCCCAGATCCTGTTGTACCTATGAATAAGCTGCAGGGGGATGGTGAAGACCAGCAGCAGCTTTCAGGGCTGCCACCTTCCGTGTGGGACAAGGAGCAGGACGTGTGCCTTTTCGGAAACAGGCTCTGCCGAGGACGAGAGACTAACCCTGACCCTAACCCTAACCCTAACCCCTAACCCTAACCCTAAGCCCATCCCTAACGACCCTAACCCTAACCCTAACCCTAAGCCCTTAACACTAACCCTAACCCTAAACCCTAACCCTAACCCTAACTGTAACCCTAACCAGGACCCTATCTCCTAACCCTAACCCTAACCCTAACCCCTAAGCCTAACCCTAACCCTAACCCTAACCCTAACCCTAACCCTAACCCTAACCCCAACCCTAACCCTAACCCTAACCCCTAACTGTAAACCTTTTCTGACAAGTTGCAGGATGTGTGCCGTTTCCGAAACAGGTTCTGCTGAGGACGAGAGCCATGAGATTTTCCTCCTCTGGGCAAGCCCGTATCCCAGATCCTGTTGTGCCTGTGAATAAGCTGCAGGGGGACGGTGAAGACCAGCAACAGCTTTCAGGGCTGCCACCTTCCGTGTGGGACACGGAGCCGGACGTGTGCCTTTTCGGAAAGAGGCCCTGCCGAGGACGAGAGCCATGAGATGTTCCTCCTCTGGGCAAGCCCGCGTCCCAGATCCTGTTGTGCCTGTGAATAGGCTGCAGGGGGACGGTGAAGACCAGCAACAGCTTTCAGGGCTGCCACCTTCCGTGTGGGACAAGGAGCCGGACGTGTGCCTTTCCGGAATCAGGCTCTGCCGAGGACGAGAGACATGAGATGTTCCTCCTCTGGGCAAGCCCGGGTCCCAGATCCTGTTGTACCTGTGAATAAGCTGCAGGGGGACGGTGAAGACCAGCAACAGCTTTCAGGGCTGCCACCTTCCGTGTGGGACAAGGAGCCGGACGTGTGCCTTTTCGGAAACAGGCTCTGCCGAGGACTAGAGACTAACCCTGACCCTAACCCTAACCCTAACCCTAATTGACCCAAACGCTAACCCTAACACTAACACCTAACCCTAACCCTAACCCTAACCCCTACCCTAACCCTAACCCTAATGGACCCTAACCCTAACCCTAACCCTAACACCTAACCCTAACCCTAACCCTAATGGCCCTAAACCTAACCCTAACCCTGACCCTAACCCTAACCCTAAGCCTAACCCTAACCCTAACCCCCTAAACCTAACCCTAACTCTAAACCTAACCCTAACCCTAACCCTAACCCTAACGCTAACCCCTAACTGTAAACCTTTTCTGACAAGTTGCAGGATGTGTGCCGTTTCCGAAACAGGTTCTGCTGAGGACGAGAGCCATGAGATTTTCCTCCTCTGGGCAAGCCCGTATCCCAGATCCTGTTGTGCCTGTGAATAGGCTGCAGGGGGACGGTGAAGACCAGCAACATCTTTCAGGGCTGCCACCTTCCGTGTGGGACAAGGAGCCGGACGTGTGCCTTTCCAGAATCAGACTCTGCCGAGGACGAGAGTCATGAGATGTTCCTCCTCTGGGTAAGCCCGGGTCCCAGATCCTGTTGTGCCTGTGAATAGGCTGCAGGGGGACGGTGAAGACCAGCAACATCTTTCCGGCCTGCCTCCTTCCGTGTCGTACAAGGAGCCGGACGTATGACTTTTAAAAAATAGGCTCTGCCGAGGACGAGAGCCATGATATGTTCCTCCTCTGGGCAAGCCCGGGTCCTGAATCCTGTTGTACCTGTGAATAGGCTGCAGGGGGACGGTGAAGACCAGCAACAGCTTTCAGGGCTGCCACCTTCCGTGTGGGAGAAGGAGCCGGACGTGTGCCTTTTCGGAAACAGGCTCTGCCGAGGACGAGAGACTAACCCTGACCCTAACCCTAACCCTAACCCCTAACCCTAACCCTAAGCCCATCCCTAACGACCCTAACCCTAACCCTAACCCTATGTCCTTAACACTAACCCTAACCCTAAACCCTAACCCTAACCCTAACTGTAACCCTAACCCGGACCCTATCTCCTAACCCTAACCCTAACCCTAACCCCTAAGCCTAACCCTAACCCTAACCCCAACCCTAACCCTAACCCTAACCCCTAACTGTAAACCTTTTCTGACAAGTTGCAGGATGTGTGCCGTTTCCGAAAGAGGTTCTGCTGAGGACGAGAGCCATGAGATTTTCCTCCTCTGGGCAAGCCCGTATCCCAGATCCTGTTGTGCCTGTGAATAGGCTGCAGGGGGACGGTGAAGACCAGCAACATCTTTCAGGGCTGCCACCTTCCGTGTGGGACAAGGAGCCGGACGTGTGCCTTTCCGGAATCAGGCTCTGCCGAGAACGAGAGCCATGAGATGTTCCTCCTCTAGGCAAGCCCGGGTCCCAGATCCTGTTGTGCCTGTGAATAGGCTGCAGGGGGATGGTGAAGACCAGCAACATCTTTCCAGCCTGCCACCTTCCGTGTGGGACACGGAGCCGGACGTGTGCCTTTCCAGAATCAGGCTCTGCCGAGGACGAGAGCCATGAGATGTTCCTCCTCTGGGCAAGCCCGGATCCCAGATCCTGTCGTACCTGTGAATAGGCTGCAGGGGGACGGTGAAGACCAGCAACAGCTTTAAGGGCTGCCACCTTCCTTATGGGAAAAGGAGCCGGATGTGTGCCTTTTCGGAATCGGGCTCTGCCGAGGAAGAGAGCCATGAGATGTTCCTCCTCTGGGCATGCCCGGGTCCTGAATCCTGTTGTGCCTGTGAATAGGCTGCAGGGGGACGGTGAAGATCAGCAACAGCTTTCAGGGCTGCCACCTTCCGTGTGGGACAAGGAGCCGGACGTGTGCCTTTTCGGAATCGGGCTCTGCCGAGGACGAGAGCCATGAGATGTTCCTCCTCTGGGCAAGCCCGGGTCCTGAATCCTGTTGTGCCTGTGAATAGGCTGCAGGGGGACGGTGAAGACCAGCAACAGCTTTCAGGGCTGCCACCTTCCGTGTGGGACAAGGAGCCGGACGTGTGCCTTTACGGGAAGAGGCTCTGCCGAGGACAAGAGGCATGATATGTTCCTCCTCTGGGCGTGCCCGTGTCCCAGATCCTGTTGTGCCTTTGAATAAGCTGCAGGGGGACGGTGAAGACCAGCAACATCTTTCCGGCCTGCCACCTTCCGTGTGGGACAAGGAGCCGGACGTGTGCCTTTCCGGAATCAGGCTCTGCCGAGGACGAGAGCCATGAGATGTTCCTCCTCTGGGCAAGCCCGGGTCCTGAATCCTGTTGTACCTGTGAATAGGCTGCAGGGGGACGGTGAAGACCAGCAACAGCTTTCAGGGCTGCCACCTTCCGTGTGGGACAAGGAGCCGGACGTGTGCCTTTTCGGAAACAGGCTCTGCCGAGGACGAGAGACTAACCCTGACCCTAACCCTAACCCTAACCCCTAACCCTAACCCTAAGCCCATCCCTAACGACCCTAACCCTAACCCTAACCCTAAGCCCTTAACACTAACCCTAACCCTAAACCCTAACCCTAACCCTAACTTTAACCCTAACCCGGACCCTATCTCCTAACCCTAAACCTAACCCTAACAATAAACCTAACCCTAACCCTAACCCTAACCCTAACCCCAACCCTAACCCTAACCCTAACCCCTAACTGTAAACCTTTTCTGACAAGTTGCAGGATGTGTGCCGTTTCCGAAACAGGTTCTGCTGAGGACGAGAGCCATGAGATTTTCCTCCTCTGGGCAAGCCCGTATCCCAGATCCTGTTGTGCCTGTGAATAGGCTGCAGGGGGACGGTGAAGACCAGCAACATCTTTCAGGGCTGCCACCTTCCGTGTGGGACAAGGAGCCGGACGTGTGCCTTTCCGGAATCAGGCTCTGCCGAGAACGAGAGCCATGAGATGTTCCTCCTCTAGGCAAGCCCGGGTCCCAGATCCTGTTGTGCCTGTGAATAGGCTGCAGGGGGATGGTGAAGACCAGCAACATCTTTCCAGCCTGCCACCTTCCGTGTGGGACACGGAGCCGGACGTGTGCCTTTCCAGAATCAGGCTCTGCCGAGGACGAGAGCCATGAGATGTTCCTCCTCTGGGCAAGCCCGGGTCCCAGATCCTGTCGTACCTGTGAATAGGCTGCAGGGGGACGGTGAAGACCAGCAACAGCTTTCAGGGCTGCCACCTTCCTTATGGGACTAGGTGCCGGATGTGTGCCTTTTCGGAATCGGGCTCTGCCGAGGAAGAGAGCCATGAGATGTCCCTCCTCTGGGCATGCCCGTGTCCTGAATCCTGTTGTGCCTGTGAATAGGCTGCAGGGGGACGGTGAAGATCAGCAACAGCTTTCAGGGCTGCCACCTTCCGTGTGGGACAAGGAGCCGGACGTGTGCCTTTTCGGAATCGGGCTCTGCCGAGGACGAGAGCCATGAGATGTTCCTCCTCTGGGCAAGCCCGGGTCCTGAATCCTGTTGTGCCTGTGAATAGGCTGCAGGGGGACGGTGAAGACCAGCAACACCTTTCAGGACTGCCACCTTCCGTGTGGGACAAGGAGCCGGACGTGTGCCTTTACGGGAAGAGGCTCTGCCGAGGACAAGAGCCATGATATGTTCCTCCTCTGGGCGTGCCCGTGTCCCAGATCCTGTTGTGCCTTTGAATAAGCTGCAGGGGGACGGTGAAGACCAGCAACAGCTTTCAGGGCTGCCACCTTCCGTGTGGGACAAGGAGCCTGACATGTGCCTTTTCGGAAAGAGGCCCTGCCGAGGACGAGAGCCATGAGATGTTCCTCCTCTGGGCAAGCCCGCGTCCCAGATCCTGTTGTGCCTGTGAATAGGCTGCAGGGGGACGGTGAAGACCAGCAACAGCTTTCAGGGCTGCCACCTTCCGTGTGGGAGAAGGAGCCGGACGTGTGCCTTTTCGGAAACAGGCTCTGCCGAGGACGAGAGACTAACCCTGACCCTAACCCTAACCCTAACCCCTAACCCTAACCCTAAGCCCATCCCTAACGACCCTAACCCTAACCCTAACCCTAAGCCCTTAACACTAACCCTAACCCTAAACCCTAACCCTAACCCTAACTTTAACCCTAACCCGGACCCTATCTCCTAACCCTAAACCTAACCCTAACAATAAACCTAACCCTAACCCTAACCCTAACCCTAACCCCAACCCTAACCCTAACCCTAACCCCTAACTGTAAACCTTTTCTGACAAGTTGCAGGATGTGTGCCGTTTCCGAAACAGGTTCTGCTGAGGACGAGAGCCATGAGATTTTCCTCCTCTGGGCAAGCCCGTATCCCAGATCCTGTTGTGCCTGTGAATAGGCTGCAGGGGGACGGTGAAGACCAGCAACATCTTTCAGGGCTGCCACCTTCCGTGTGGGACAAGGAGCCGGACGTGTGCCTTTCCGGAATCAGGCTCTGCCGAGAACGAGAGCCATGAGATGTTCCTCCTGTAGGCAAGCCCGGGTCCCAGATCCTGTTGTGCCTGTGAATAGGCTGCAGGGGGATGGTGAACACCAGCAACATCTTTCCAGCCTGCCACCTTCCGTGTGGGACACGGAGCCGGACGTGTGCCTTTCCAGAATCAGGCTCTGCCGAGGACGAGAGCCATGAGATGTTCCTCCTCTGGGCAAGCCCGGGTCCCAGATCCTGTCGTACCTGTGAATAGGCTGCAGGGGGACGGTGAAGACCAGCAACAGCTTTCAGGGCTGCCACCTTCCTTATGGGACAAGGAGCCGGATGTGTGCCTTTTCGGAATCGGGCTCTGCCGAGGAAGAGAGCCATGAGATGTCCCTCCTCTGGGCATGCCCGGGTCCTGAATCCTGTTGTGCCTGTGAATAGGCTGCAGGGGGACGGTGAAGATCAGCAACAGCTTTCAGGGCTGCCACCTTCCGTGTGGGACAAGGAGCCGGACGTGTGCCTTTTCGGAATCGGGCTCTGCCGAGGACGAGAGCCATGAGATGTTCCTCCTCTGGGCAAGCCCGGGTCCTGAATCCTGTTGTGCCTGTGAATAGGCTGCAGGGGGACGGTGAAGACCAGCAACACCTTTCAGGACTGCCACCTTCCGTGTGGGACAAGGAGCCGGACGTGTGCCTTTACGGGAAGAGGCTCTGCCGAGGACAAGAGCCATGATATGTTCCTCCTCTGGGCGTGCCCGTGTCCCAGATCCTGTTGTGCCTTTGAATAAGCTGCAGGGGGACGGTGAAGACCAGCAACAGCTTTCAGGGCTGCCACCTTCCGTGTGGGACAAGGAGCCGGACATGTGCCTTTTCGGAAAGAGGCCCTGCCGAGGACGAGAGCCATGAGATGTTCCTCCTCTGGGCAAGCCCGCGTCCCAGATCCTGTTGTGCCTGTGAATAGGCTGCAGGGGGACGGTGAAGACCAGCAACAGCTTTCAGGGCTGCCACCATCCGTGTGGGAGAAGGAGCCGGACGTGTGCCTTTTCGGAAACAGGCTCTGCCGAGGACGAGAGACTAACCGTAACCCTAACCCTAACCCTAACCCCTAACCCTAACCCTAAGCCCATCCCTAACGACCCTAACCCTAACCCTAACCCTAAGCCCTTAACACTAACCCTAACCCTAAACCCTAACCCTAACCCTAACTGTAACCCTAACCCGGACCCTATCTCCTAACCCTAAACCTAACCCTAACCCTAACCCTAACCCTAACCCCAACCCTAACCCTAACCCTAACCCCTAACTGTAAACCTTTTCTGACAAGTTGCAGGATGTGTGCCGTTTCCGAAACAGGTTCTGCTGAGGACGAGAGCCATGAGATTTTCCTCCTCTGGGCAAGCCCGTATCCCAGATCCTGTTGTGCCTGTGAATAGGCTGCAGGGGGACGGTGAAGACCAGCAACATCTTTCAGGGCTGCCACCTTCCGTGTGGGACAAGGAGCCGGACGTGTGCCTTTCCGGAATCAGGCTCTGCCGAGAACGAGAGCCATGAGATGTTCCTCCGCTAGGCAAGCCCGGGTCCCAGATCCTGTTGTGCCTGTGAATAGGCTGCAGGGGGATGGTGAAGACCAGCAACATCTTTCCAGCCTGCCACCTTCCGTGTGGGACAAGGAGCCGGACGTGTGCCTTTCCAGAATCAGGCTCTGCCGAGGACGAGAGCCATGAGATGTTCCTCCTCTGGGCAAGCCCGGGTCCCAGATCCTGTCGTACCTGTGAATAGGCTGCAGGGGGACGGTGAAGACCAGCAACAGCTTTCAGGGCTGCCACCTTCCATGTGGGACAAGGAGCCGGACGTGTGCCTTTTCGGAATCGGGCTCTGCCGAGGACGAGAGCCATGAGATGTTCCTCCTCTGGGCAAGCCCGGGTCCCAGATCCTGTCGTACCTGTGAATAGGCTGCAGGGGGACGGTGAAGACCAGCAACAGCTTTCAGGGCTGCCACCTTCCGTGTGGGACAAGGAGCCGGACGTGTGCCTTTTCGGAATCGGGCTCTGCCGAGGACGAGAGCCATGAGATGTTCCTCCTCTGGGCAAGCCCGGGTCCTGAATCCTGTTGTGCCTGTGAATAGGCTGCAGGGGGACGGTGAAGACCAGCAACACCTTTCAGGACTGCCACCTTCCGTGTGGGACAAGGAGCCGGACGTGTGCCTTTACGGGAAGAGGCTCTGCCGAGGACAAGAGCCATGATATGTTCCTCCTCTGGGCGTGCCCGTGTCCCAGATCCTGTTGTGCCTTTGAATAAGCTGCAGGGGGACGGTGAAGACCAGCAACAGCTTTCAGGGCTGCCACCTTCCGTGTGGGACAAGGAGCCGGACATGTGCCTTTTCGGAAAGAGGCCCTGCCGAGGACGAGAGCCATGAGATGTTCCTCCTCTGGGCAAGCCCGCGTCCCAGATCCTGTTGTGCCTGTGAATAGGCTGCAGGGGGACGGTGAAGACCAGCAACAGCTTTCAGGGCTGCCACCTTCCGTGTGGGAGAAGGAGCCGGACGTGTGCCTTTTCGGAAACAGGCTCTGCCGAGGACGAGAGACTAACCCTGACCCTAACCCTAACCCTAACCCCTAACCCTAACCCTAAGCCCATCCCTAACGACCCTAACCCTAACCCTAACCCTAAGCCCTTAACACTAACCCTAACCCTAAACCCTAACCCTAACCCTAACTGTAACCCTAACCCGGAACCTATCTCCTAACCCTAACCCTAACCCTAACCCCTAAGCCTAACCCTAACCCTAACCCTAAACCTAACCCTAACCCTAACCCTAACCCTAACCCCAACCCTAACCCTAACCCTAACCCCTAACTGTGAACCTTTTCTGACAAGTTGCAGGATGTGTGCCGTTTCCGAAACAGGTTCTGCTGAGGACGAGAGCCATGAGATTTTCCTCCTCTGGGCAAGCCCGTATCCCAGATCCTGTTGTGCCTGTGAATAGGCTGCAGGGGGACGGTGAAGACCAGCAACATCTTTCAGGGCTGCCACCTTCCGTGTGGGACAAGGAGCCGGACGTGTGCCTTTCCGGAATCAGGCTCTGCCGACAACGAGAGCCATGAGATGTTCCTCCTCTAGGCAAGCCCGGGTCCCAGATCCTGTTGTGCCTGTGAATAGGCTGCAGGGGGATGGTGAATACCAGCAACATCTTTCCGGCCTGCCACCTTCCGTGTGGGACAAGGAGCCGGACGTGTGCCTTTCCAGAATCAGACTCTGCCGAGGACGAGAGTCATGAGATGTTCCTCCTCTGGGCAAGCCCGGGTCCCAGATCCTGTTGTGCCTGTGAATAGGCTGCAGGGGGACGGTGAAGACCAGCAACATCTTTCCGGCCTGCCACCTTCCGTGTCGGACAAGGAGCCGGACGTATGACTTTTCAAAAATAGGCTCTGCGGAGGACGAGAGCCATGATATGTTCCTCCTCTGGGCAAGCTCGGGTCCTGAATCCTGTTGTACCTGTGAATAGGCTGCAGGGGGACGGTGAGGACCAGCAACAGCTTTCAGGGCTGCCACCTTCCGTGTGGGAGAAGGAGCCGGACGTGTGCCTTTTCGGAAACAGGCTCTGCCGAGGACGAGAGACTAACCCTGACCCTAACCCTAACCCTAACCCCTAACCCTAACCCTAAGCCCATCCCTAACGACCCTAACCCTAACCCTAACCCTAAGCCCTTAACACTAACCCTAACCCTAAACCCTAACCCTAACCCTAACTGTAACCCTAACCCGGACCCTATCTCCTAACCCTAAACCTAACCCTAACCCTAACCCTAACCCTAACCCCAACCCTAACCCTAACCCTAACCCCTAACTGTAAACCTTTTCTGACAAGTTGCAGGATGTGTGCCGTTTCCGAAACAGGTTCTGCTGAGGACGAGAGCCATGAGATTTTCCTCCTCTGGGCAAGCCCGTATCCCAGATCCTGTTGTGCCTGTGAATAGGCTGCAGGGGGATGGTGAAGACCAGCAACATCTTTCCAGCCTGCCACCTTCCGTGTGGGACACGGAGCCGGATGTGTGCCTTTCCAGAATCAGGCTCTGCCGAGGACGAGAGCCATGAGATGTTCCTCCTCTGGGCAAGCCCGGGTCCCAGATCCTGTCGTACCTGTGAATAGGCTGCAGGGGGATGGTGAAGACCAGCAACAGCTTTCAGGGCTGCCACCTTCCTTATGGGACAAGGAGCCGGATGTGTGCCTTTTCGGAATCGGGCTCTGCCGAGGAAGAGAGCCATGAGATGTCCCTCCTCTGGGCATGCCCGGGTCCTGAATCCTGTTGTGCCTGTGAATAGGCTGCAGGGGGACGGTGAAGACCAGCAACAGCTTTCAGGGCTGCCACCTTCCGTGTGGGACAAGGAGCCGGACGTGTGCCTTTTCGGAATCGGGCTCTGCCGAGGACGAGAGCCATGAGATGTTCCTCCTCTGGGCAAGCCCGGGTCCTGAATCCTGTTGTGCCTGTGAATAGGCTGCAGGGGGACGGTGAAGACCAGCAACACCTTTCAGGGCTGCCACCTTCCGTGTGGGACAAGGAGCCGGACGTGTGCCTTTACGGGAAGAGGCTC
>NW_026061165.1:475000-477500 GCF_929443795.1 Astur gentilis
CTGCCGAGGACGAGAGCCATGAGATGTTCCTCCTCTGGGCAAGCCCGGGTCCCAGATCCTGTTGTGCCTGTGAATAGGCTGCAGGGGGACGGTGAAGACCAGCAACAGCTTTCAGGGCTGCCACCTTCCGTGTGGGACAAGGAGCCGGATGTGTGCCTTTTCGGGAAGAGGCTCTGCCGAGGACAAGAGCCATGAGATGTTCCTCCTCTGGGCAAGCCCGGGTCCTGAATCCTGTTGTACCTGTGAATAGGCTGCAGGGGGACGGTGAAGACCAGCAACAGCTTTAAGGGCTGCCACCTTCCTTGTCGGACAAGGAGCCGGACGTGTGCCTTTTCGGAATCGGGCTCTGCCGAGGAAGAGAGCCATGAGATGTTCCTCCTCTGGGCAAGCCCGCGTCCCAGATCCTGTTGTGCCTGTGAATAGGCTGCAGGGGGACGGTGAAGACCAGCAACAGCTTTCCGGCCTGACACCTTCCGTGTGGGACAAGGAGCCGGACGTGTGCCTTTTCGGAATCGGGCTCTGCCGAGGAAGAGAGCCATGAGATGTTCCTCCTCTGGGCATGCCCGGGTCCTGAATCCTGTTGTGCCTGTGAATAGGCTGCAGGGGGACGGTGAAGACCAGCAACAGCTTTCAGGGCTGCCACCTTCCGTGTGGGACAAGGAGCCGAACTTGTGCCTTTCCGGAATCAGGCTCTGCCGAGGACGAGAGCCATGAGATGTTCCTCCTCTGGGCATGCCCGGGTCCCAGATCCTCTTGTGCCTGTGAATAGGCTGCAGGGGGACGGTGAAGACCAGCAACAGCTTTCAGGGCTGCCACCTTCCGTGTGGGACAAGGAGCCGGACGTGTGCCTTTTCGGAATCGGGCTCTGCCGAGGAAGAGAGCCATGAGATGTTCCTCCTCTGGGCAAGCCCGGGTCCCAGATCCTGTTGTGCCTGTGAATAGGCTGCAGGGGGACGGTGAAGACCAGCAACAGCTTTCAGGGCTGCCACCTTCCTTGTGGGACAAGGAGCCGGACGTGTGACTTTTCAGAAATAGGCTCTGCCGAGGACGAGAGCCATGAGATGTTCCTCCTCTGGGCAAGCCCGGGTCCTGAATCCTGTTGTACCTGTGAATAGGCTGCAGGGGGACGGTGAAGACCAGCAACAGCTTTCAGGGCTGCCACCTTCCGTGTGGGACAAGGAGCTGGACGTGTGCCTTTTCGGAATCGGGCTCTGCCGAGGAAGAGAGCCATGATATGTTCCTCCTCTGGGCAAGCCCGGGTCCCAGATCCTGTTGTGCCTGTGAATAGGCTGCAGGGGGACGGTGAAGACCAGCAACAGCTTTCAGGGCTGCCACCTTCCTTGTGGGACAAGGAGCCGGACGTGTGCCTTTTCGGAATCGGGCTCTGCCGAGGAAGAGAGCCATGAGATGTTCCTCCTCTGGGCATGCCCGGGTCCTGAATCCTGTTGTGCCTGTGAATAGGCTGCAGGGGGACGGTGAAGACCAGCAACAGCTTTCAGGGCTGCCACCTTCCGTGTGGGACAAGGAGCCGGACGTGTGCCTTTTCGGAAAGAGGCCCTGCCGAGGACGAGAGCCATGAGATGTTCCTCCTCTGGGCAAGCCCGGGTCCCAGATCCTGTTGTGCCTGTGAATAGGCTGCAGGGGGATGGTGAAGAGCAGCAACATCCTACAGGGGTGCCACCTTCCGTGTGGGACAAGGAGCCGGACGTGTGACTTTTCAGAAATAGGCTCTGCCGAGGACGAGAGCCATGAGATGTTCCTCCTCTGGGCAAGCCCGGGTCCCAGATCCTGTTGTGCCTGTGAATAGGCTGCAGGGGGACGGTGAAGACCAGCAACATCTTTCCGGGTGCCACCTTCCGTGTCGGACAAGGAGCCGGACGTATGACTTTTCAAAAATAGGCTCTGCCGAGGACGAGAGCCATGATATGTTCCTCCTCTGGGCAAGCCCGGGTCCTGAATCCTGTTGTACCTGTGAATAGGCTGCAGGGGGACGGTGAAGACCAGCAACAGCTTTCAGGGCTGCCACCTTCCGTGTGGGACAAGGAGCCGGACGTGTGCCTTTTCGGAAAGAGGCCCTGCCGAGGACGAGAGCCATGAGATGTTCCTCCTCTGGGCAAGCCCGCGTCCCAGATCCTGTTGTGCCTGTGAATAGGCTGCAGGGGGACGGTGAAGACCAGCAACAGCTTTCAGGGCTGCCACCTTCCGTGTGGGACAAGGAGCCGGACGTGTGCCTTTCCGGAATCAGGCTCTGCCGAGGACGAGAGACATGAGATGTTCCTCCTCTGGGCAAGCCCCGGTCCCAGATCCTGTTGTGCCTGTGAATAGGCTGCAGGGGGACGGTGAAGACCAGCAACATCTTTCCAGCCTGCCACCTTCCGTGTGGGACACGGAGCCGGACGTGTGCCTTTCCAGAATCAGGCTCTGCCGAGGACGAGAGCCATGAGACGTTCCTCCTCTGGGCAAGCCCCGGTCCCAGATCCTGTTGTGCCTGTGAATAGGC
>NW_026061165.1:485000-490000 GCF_929443795.1 Astur gentilis
GTGAATAGGCTGCAGACGGACGGTGAAGACCAGCAACATCTTTCCAGCCTGCTACCTTCCGTGTGGGACAAGGAGCCGGACGTGTGCCTTTCCAGAATCAGACTCTGCCGAGGACGACAGCCATGAGATGTTCCTCCTCTGGGCAAGCCCGGGTCCCAGATCCTGTTGTGCCTGTGAATAGGCTGCAGGGGGACGGTGAAGACCAGCAACATCTTTCCGGGTGCCACCTTCCGTGTCGGACAAGGAGCCGGACGTATGACTTTTCAAAAATAGGCTCTGCCGAGGACGAGAGCCATGAGATGTTCCTCCTCTGGGCAAGCCCGGGTCCTGAATCCTGATGTACCTGTGAATAGGCTGCAGGGGGACGGTGAAGACCAGCAACAGCTTTCAGGGCTGCCACCTTCCGTGTGGGACAAGGAGCCGGACGTGTGCCTTTTCGGAAAGAGGCCCTGCCGAGGACGAGAGCCATGAGATGTTCCTCCTCTGGGCAAGCCCGCGTCCCAGATCCTGTTGTGCCTGTGAATAGGCTGCAGGGGGACGGTGAAGACCAGCAACAGCTTTCAGGGCTGCCACATTCCGTGTGGGACAAGGAGCCGGACGTGTGCCTTTCCGGAATCAGGCTCTGCCGAGGACGAGAGCCATGAGATGTTCCTCCTCTGGGCAAGCCCGGGTCCCAGATCCTGTTGTACCTATGAATAAGCTGCAGGGGGACGGTGAAGACCAGCAGCAGCTTTCAGGGCTGCCACCTTCCGTGTGGGACAAGGAGCCGGACGTGTGCCTTTTCGGAAACAGGCTCTGCCGTGGACGAGAGACTAACTCTGACCCTAACCCTAACCCTAACCCCTAACCCTAACCCTAAGCCCATCCCTAACGACCCTAACCCTAACCCTAACCCTAAGCCCTTAACACTAACCCTAACCCTAAACCCTAACCCTAACCCTAACTGTAACCCTAACCAGGACCCTATCTCCTAACCCTAACCCTAACCCTAACCCCTAAGCCTAACCCTAACCCTAAACCTAACCCTAACCCTAACCCTAACCCTAACCCCAACCCTAACCCTAACCCTAACCCCTAACTGTAAACCTTTTCTGACAAGTTGCAGGATGTGTGCCGTTTCCGAAACAGGTTCTGCTGAGGACGAGAGCCATGAGATTTTCCTCCTCTGGGCAAGCCCGTATCCCAGATCCTGTTGTGCCTGTGAATAGGCTGCAGGGGGACGGTGAAGACCAGCAACAGCTTTCAGGGCTGCCACCTTCCGTGTGGGACAAGGAGCCGGACGTGTGCCTTTTCGGAAAGAGGCCCTGCCGAGGACGAGAGCCATGAGATGTTCCTCCTCTGGGCAAGCCCGCGTCCCAGATCCTGTTGTGCCTGTGAATAGGCTGCAGGGGGACGGTGAAGACCAGCAACAGCTTTCAGGGCTGCCACCTTCCGTGTAGGACAAGGAGCCGGACGTGTGCCTTTCCGGAATCAGGCTCTGCCGAGGACGAGAGACATGAGATGTTCCTCCTCTGGGCAAGCCCGGGTCCCAGATCCTGTTGTACCTGTGAATAAGCTGCAGGGGGACGGTGAAGACCAGCAACAGCTTTCAGGGCTGCCACCTTCTGTGTGGGACAAGGAGCCGGACGTGTGCCTTTTCGGAAACAGGCTCTGCCGAGGACGAGAGACTAACCCTGACCCTAAACGTAACCCTAACCCCTAACCCTAACCCTAAGCCCATCCCTAACGACCCTAACCCTAACCCTAACCCTAAGCCCTTAACACTATCCCTAACCCTAAACCCTAACCCTAACCCTAACTGTAACCCTAACCCGGACCCTATCTCCTAACCCTAACCCTAACCCTAACCCTAAACCTAACCCTAACCCTAACCCTAACCCGAACCCCAACCCTAACCCTAACCCTAACCCCTAACTGTAAACCTTTTCTGACAAGGTGCAGGATGTGTGCCGTTTCCGAAACAGGTTCTGCTGAGGACGAGAGCCATGAGATTTTCCTCCTCTGGGCAAGCCCGTATCCCAGATCCTGTTGTGCCTGTGAATAGGCTGCAGGGGGACGGTGAAGACCAGCAACATCTTTCAGGGCTGCCACCTTCCGTGTGGGACAAGGAGCCGGACGTGTGCCTTTCCGGAATCAGGCTCTGCCGAGGACGAGAGCCATGAGATGTTCCTCCTCTAGGCAAGCCCGGGTCCCAGATCCTGTTGTGCCTGTGAATAGGCTGCAGGGGGACGGTGAAGACCAGCAACATCTTTCCAGCCTGCCACCTTCCGTGTGGGACACGGAGCCGGACGTGTGCCTTTCCAGAATCAGGCTCTGCCGAGGACGAGAGCCATGAGATGTTCCTCCTCTGGGCAAGCCCGGGTCCCAGATCCTGTTGTGCCTGTGAATAGGCTGCAGGGGGACGGTGAAGACCAGCAACAGCTTTCAGGGCTGCCACCTTCCGTGTGGGACAAGGAGCCGGACGTGTGCCTTTTCGGAAACAGGCTCTGCCGAGGACTAGAGACTAACCCTGACCCTAACCCTAACCCTAACCCTAATCGACCCAAACGCTAACCCTAACACTAACACCTAACCCTAACCCTAACCCTAACCCCTACCCTAACCCTAACCCTAATGGACCCTAACCCTAACCCTAACCCTAACCCCTAACCCTAACCCTAACCCTAATGGCCCTAAACCTAACCCTAACCCTGACCCTAACCCTAACCCTAAGCCTAACCCTAACCCCCTAAACCTAACCCTAACCCTAACCCTAACCCTAACCCTAGCCCTAACCCCAACCCTAACCCTAACCCCTAAATGTAAACCTTTTCTGACAAGTTGCAGGATGTGTGCCGTTTCCGAAACAGGTTCTGCTGAGGACGAGAGCCATGAGATTTTCCTCCTCTGGGCAAGCCCGGGTCCCAGATCCTGTTGTGCCTGTGAATAGGCTGCAGGGGGACGGTAAAGACCAGCAACTTCTTTCAGGGCTGCCACCTTCCGTGTGGGACAAGGAGCCGGACGTGTGCCTTTTCGAAAAGAGGCCCTGCGGAGGACGAGAACCATGAGATGTTCCTCCTCTGGGCAAGCCCGGGTCCTGAATCCTGTTGTACCTGTGAATAGGCTGCAGGGGGACGGTGAAGACCAGCAACATGTTTCAGGGCTGCCACCTTCCGTGTGGGACAAGGAGCCGGACGTGTGCCTTTCCAGAATCAGGCTCTGCCGAGGACGAGAGCCATGAGATGTTCCTCCTCTAGGCAAGCCCGGGTCCCAGATCCTGTTGTGCCTGTGAATAGGCTGCAGGGGGACGGTGAAGACCAGCAACATCTTTCCAGCCTGCCACCTTCCGTGTGGGACACGGAGCCGGACGTGTGCCTTTCCAGAATCAGGCTCTGCCGAGGACGAGAGCCATGAGATGTTCCTCCTCTGGGCAAGCCCCGGTCCCAGATCCTGTTGTGCCTGTGAATAGGCTGCAGGGGGACGGTGAATACCAGCAACATCTTTCCGGCCTGCCACCTTCCGTGTGGGACAAGGAGCCGGACGTGTGCCTTTCCAGAATCAGACTCTGCCGAGGACGAGAGTCATGAGATGTTCCTCCTCTGGGCAAGCCCGGGTCCCAGATCCTGTTGTGCCTGTGAATAGGCTGCAGGGGGACGGTGAAGACCAGCAACACCTTTCCGGCCTGCCACCTTCCGTGTCGGACAAGGAGCCGGACGTATGACTTTTCAAAAATAGGCTCTGCCGAGGACGAGAGCCATGATATGTTCCTTCTCTGGGCAAGCCCGGGTCCTGAATCCTGTTGTACCTGTGAATAGGCTGCAGGGGGACGGTGAAGACCAGCAACAGCTTTCAGGGCTGCCACCTTCCGTGTGGGAGAAGGAGCCGGACGTGTGCCTTTTCGGAAACAGGCTCTGCCGAGGACGAGAGACTAACCCTGACCCTAACCCTAACCCTAACCCCTAACCCTAACCCTAAGCCCATCCCTAACGACCCTAACCCTAACCCTAACCCTAAGCCCTTAACACTAACCCTAACCCTAAACCCTAACCCTAACCCTAACTGTAACCCTAACCCGGACTCTATCTCCTAACCCTAAACCTAACCCTAACCCTAACCCTAACCCTAACCCCAACCCTAACCCTAACCCTAACCCCTAACTGTAAACCTTTTCTGACAAGTTGCAGGATGTGTGCCGTTTCCGAAACAGGTTCTGCTGAGGACGAGAGCCATGAGATTTTCCTCCTCTGGGCAAGCCCGTATCCCAGATCCTGTTGTGCCTGTGAATAGGCAGCAGGGGGACGGTGAAGACCAGCAACATCTTTCCAGCCTGCCACCTTCCGTGTGGGACAAGGAGCCGGACGTGTGCCTTTCCGGAATCAGGCTCTGCCGAGGACGAGAGCCATGAGATGTTCCTCCTCTAGGCAAGCCAGGGTCCCAGATCCTGTTGTGCCTGTGAATAGGCTGCAGGGGGACGGTGAAGACCAGCAACATCTTTCCAGCCTGCCACCTTCCGTGTGGGACACGGAGCCGGACGTGTGCCTTTCCAGAATCAGGCTCTGCCGAGGACGAGAGCCATGAGACGTTCCTCCTCTGGGCAAGCCCCGGTCCCAGATCCTGTTGTGCCTGTGAATAGGCTACAGACGGACGGTGAAGACCAGCAACATCTTTCCAGCCTGCTACCTTCCTTGTGGGACAAGGAGCCGGACGTGTGCCTTTCCAGAATCAGACTCTGCCGAGGACGACAGCCATGAGATGTTCCTCCTGTGGGCAAGCCCGGGTCCCAGATCCTGTTGTGCCTGTGAATAGGCTGCAGGGGGACGGTGAAGACCAGCAACATCTTTCCGGGTGCCACCTTCCGTGTCGGACAAGGAGCCGGACGTATGACTTTTCAAAAATAGGCTCTGCCGAGGACGAGAGCCATGATATGTTCCTCCTCTGGGCAAGCCCGGGTCCTGAATCCTGTTGAACCTGTGAATAAGCTGCAGGGGGACGGTGAAGACCAGCAGCAGCTTTCAGGGCTG
>NW_026061165.1:495000-502500 GCF_929443795.1 Astur gentilis
GCTGCCACCTTCCGTGTGGGACAAGGAGCCGGACGTGTGCCTTTTCGGAATCAGGCTCTGCCGAGGACGAGAGCCATGAGATGTTCCTCCTCTGGGCAAGCCCGGGTCCCAGATCCTGTTGTACCTATGAATAAGCTGCAGGGGGACGGTGAAGACCAGCAACAGCTTTCAGGGCTGCCACATTCCGTGTGGGACAAGGAGCCGGACGTGTGCCTTTCCGGAATCAGGCTCTGCCGAGGACGAGAGCCATGAGATGTTCCCCCTCTGGGCAAGCCCGGGTCCCAGATCCTGTTGTACCTATGAATAAGCTGCAGGGGGACGGTGAAGACCAGCAGCAGCTTTCAGGGCTGCCACCTTCCGTGTGGGACAAGGAGCCGGACGTGTGCCTTTTCGGAAACAGGCTCTGCCGAGGACTAGAGACTAACCCTGACCCTAACCCTAACCCTAACCCTAATCGACCCAAACGCTAACCCTAACACTAACACCTAACCCTAACCCTAACCCTAACCCCTACCCTAACCCTAACCCTAATGGACCCTAACCCTAACCCTAACCCTAACCCCTAACCCTAACCCTAACCCTAATGGCCCTAAACCTAACCCTAACCCTGACCCTAACCCTAACCCTAAGCCTAACCCTAACCCCCTAAACCTAACCCTAACCCTAACCCTAACCCTAACCCTAACCCTAACCCCAACCCTAACCCTAACCCCTAAATGTAAACCTTTTCTGACAAGTTGCAGGATGTGTGCCGTTTCCGAAACAGGTTCTGCTGAGGACGAGAGCCATGAGATTTTCCTCCTCTGGGCAAGCCCGTATCCCAGATCCTGTTGTGCCTATGAATAGGCTGCAGGGGGACAGTGAAGACCAGCAACATCTTTCCAGCCTGCCACCTTCCGTGTGGGACACGGAGCCGGACGTGTGCCTTTCCAGAATCAGGCTCTGCCGAGGACGAGAGCCATGAGATGTTCCTCCTCTGGGCAAGCCCGGGTCCCAGATCCTGTTGTGCCTGTGAATAGGCTGCAGGGGGACGGTGAAGACCAGCAGCAGCTTTCAGGGCTGCCACCTTCCGTGTGGGACAAGGAGCCGGACGTGTGCCTTTTCGGAAACAGGCTCTGCCGAGGACTAGAGACTAACCCTGACCCTAACCCTAACCCTAACCCTAATCGACCCAAACGCTAACCCTAACACTAACACCTAACCCTAACCCTAACCCTAACCCCTACCCTAACCCTAACCCTAATGGACCCTAACCCTAACCCTAACCCTAACCCCTAACCCTAACCCTAACCCTAATGGCCCTAAACCTAACCCTAACCCTGACCCTAACCCTAACCCTAAGCCTAACCCTAACCCCCTAAACCTAACCCTAACCCTAACCCTAACCCTAACCCTAACCCCAACCCTAACCCTAACCCCTAAATGTAAACCTTTTCTGACAAGTTGCAGGATGTGTGCCGTTTCCGAAACAGGTTCTGCTGAGGACGAGAGCCATGAGATTTTCCTCCTCTGGGCAAGCCCGGGTCCCAGATCCTGTTGTGCCTGTGAATAGGCTGCAGGGGGACGGTGAAGACCAGCAACATCTTTCCAGCCTGCCACCTTCCGTGTGGGACACGGAGCCGGACGTGTGCCTTTCCAGAATCAGGCTCTGCCGAGGACGAGAGCCATGAGATGTTCCTCCTCTGGGCAAGCCCGGGTCCTGAATCCTGTTGTACCTGTGAATAGGCTGCAGGGGGACGGTGAAGACCAGCAACAGCTTTCAGGGCTGCCACCTTCCGTGTGGGACACGGAGCCGGACGTGTGCCTTTTCGGAAAGAGGCCCTGCCGAGGACGAGAGCCATGAGATGTTCCTCCTCTGTGCAAGCCCGGGTCCCAGATCCTGTTGTACCTATGAATAAGCTGCAGGGGGACGGTGAAGACCAGCAGCAGCTTTCAGGGCTGCCACCTTCCGTGTGGGACAAGGAGCCGGACGTGTGCCTTTTCGGAAACAGGCTCTGCCGAGGACTAGAGACTAACCCTGACCCTAACCCTAACCCTAACCCTAATCGACCCAAACGCTAACCCTAACACTAACACCTAACCCTAACCCTAACCCTAACCCCTACCCTAACCCTAACCCTAATGGACCCTAACCCTAACCCTAACCCTAACCCCTAACCCTAACCCTAACCCTCATGGCCCTAAACCTAACCCTAACCCTGACCCTAACCCTAACCCTAAGCCTAACCCTAACCCCCTAAACCTAACCCTAACCCTAACCCTAACCCTAACCCTAACCCTAACCCCAACCCTAACCCTAACCCCTAAATGTAAACCTTTTCTGACAAGTTGCAGGATGTGTGCCGTTTCCGAAACAGGTTCTGCTGAGGACGAGAGCCATGAGATTTTCCTCCTCTGGGCAAGCCCGTATCCCAGATCCTGTTGTGCCTATGAATAGGCTGCAGGGGGACAGTGAAGACCAGCAACATCTTTCCAGCCTGCCACCTTCCGTGTGGGACACGGAGCCGGACGTGTGCCTTTCCAGAATCAGGCTCTGCCGAGGACGAGAGCCATGAGATGTTCCTCCTCTGGGCAAGCCCGGGTCCCAGATCCTGTTGTGCCTGTGAATAGGCTGCAGGGGGACGGTGAAGACCAGCAGCAGCTTTCAGGGCTGCCACCTTCCGTGTGGGACAAGGAGCCGGACGTGTGCCTTTTCGGAAACAGGCTCTGCCGAGGACTAGAGACTAACCCTGACCCTAACCCTAACCCTAACCCTAATCGACCCTAACCCTAACCCTAACACTAACACCTAACCCTAACCCTAACCCTAACCCCTACCCTAACCCTAACCCTAATGGACCCTAACCCTAACCCTAACCCTAACCCCTAACCCTAACCCTAACCCTAATGGCCCTAAACCTAACCCTAACCCTGTCCCTAACCCTAACCCTAAGCCTAACCCTAACCCCCTAAACCTAACCCTAACCCTAACCCTAACCCTAACCCTAACCCTAACCCCAACCCTAACCCTAACCCCTAAATGTAAACCTTTTCTGACAAGTTGCAGGATGTGTGCCGTTTCCGAAACAGGTTCTGCTGAGGACGAGAGCCATGAGATTTTCCTCCTCTGGGCAAGCCCGGGTCCCAGATCCTGTTGTGCCTGTGAATAGGCTGCAGGGGGACGGTGAAGACCAGCAACTTCTTTCAGGGCTGCCACCTTCCGTGTGGGACAAGGAGCCGGACGTGTGCCTTTTCGAAAAGAGGCCCTGCGGAGGACGAGAACCATGAGATGTTCCTCCTCTGGGCAAGCCCGGGTCCTGAATCCTGTTGTACCTGTGAATAGGCTGCAGGGGGACGGTGAAGACCAGCAACAGCTTTCAGGGCTGCCACCTTCCGTGTGGGACAAGGAGCCGGACGTGTGCCTTTTCGGAAATAGGCTCTGCCGAGGACGAGAGCCATGAGATGTTCCTCCTCTGGGCAAGCCCGGGTCCCAGATCCTGTCGTACCTGTGAATAGGGTGCAGGGGGACGGTGAAGACCAGCAACAGCTTTGAGGGCTGACACCTTCCTTGTGGGACAAGGAGCCGGACGTGTGCATTTTCGGAATCGGGCTCTGCCGAGGAAGAGAGCCATGAGATGTTCCTCCTCTGGGCATGCCCGGGTCCTGAATCCTGTTGTGCCTGTGAATAGGCTGCAGGGGGACGGTGAAGACCAGCAAGAGCTTTCAGGGCTGCCACCTTCCGTGTGGGACAAGGAGCCGGACGTGTGCCTTTCCGGAATCAGGCTCTGCCGAGGACGAGAGGCATGAGATGTTCCTCCTCTGGGCAAGCCCGGGTCCCAGATCCTGTTGTACCTGTGAATAAGCTGCAGGGGGACGGTGAAGACCAGCAACAGCTTTCAAGGCTGCCACCTTCCGTGTGGGACAAGGAGCCGGACGTGTGCCTTTTCGGGAAGATGCTCTGCCGAGGACAAGAGCCATGAGATGTTCCTCCTCTGGGCAAGCCCGGGTCCTGAATCCTGTTGTACCTGTGAATAGGCTGCAGGGGGACGGTGAAGACCAACAACAGCTTTCAGGGCTGCCACCTTCCGTGTGGGACAAGGAGCCGGACGTGTGCCTTTCCGGAAATAGGCTCTGCCGAGGACGAGAGCCATGAGATGTTCCTCCTCTGGGCAAGCCCGGGTCCCAGATCCTGTTGTGCCTGTGAATAGGCTGCAGGGGGACGGTGAAGACCAGCAACAGCTTTCAGGGCTGCCACCTTCCGTGTGGGACAAGGAGCCGGACGTGTGCCTTTTCGGAATCGGGATCTGCCGAGGAAGAGAGCCATGAGATGTTCCTCCTCTGGGCATGCCCGGGTTCTGAATCCTGTTGTGCCTGTGAATAGGCTGCAGGGGGACGGTGAAGACCAGCAACATATTTCAGGGCTGCCACCTTCCGTGTGGGACAAGGAGCCGGACGTGTGCCTTTCCGGAATCAGGCTCTGCCGAGGACGAGAGACTAACCCTGACCCTAACCCTAACCCTAACCCCTAACCCTAACCCTAAGCCCATCCCTAACGACCCTAACCCTAACCCTAACCCTAAGCCCTTAACACTAACCCTAACCCTAAACCATAACCCTAACCCTAACTGTAACCCTAACCCGGACCCTAACTCCTAACTCTAACCCTAAACCTAACGCCTAACCCTAACCGTAACCCTAACCAACTAACCCTAACCCCTAACCCTAACCCTAACATTAATGGCCCTAACTCTAACCCTAACCCCTAACCCTAACCATAACATTAATGGCCCTAACCCTAACCCTAACCCCTAACCCTAACCCTAACCCTAATGGACCCTAACCCTAACCCTAACCCTAACCCCTAACCCTAACCCTACCCCTAACACCTAACACTAACCCTAACCCCTAATCCTAACCCTAACCCTAACCCTAAACCCTAACTGTAAACCTTTTCTGACATTTTGCAGGATGTGTGCCGTTTCCGAAACAGGTTCTGCTGAGGACGAGAGCCATGAGATTTTCCTGCTCTGGGCAAGCCCGTATCCCAGATCCTGTTGTGCCTGTGAATAGGCTGCAGGGGGACGGTGAAGACCAGCAACAGCTTTCCAGCCTGCCACCTTCCGTGTGGTACAAGTAGCCGGACGTGTGCCTTTCCAGAATCAGGCTCTGCCGAGGACGAGAGCCATGAGATGTTCCTCCTCTGGGCAAGCCCGCGTCCCAGATCCTGTTGTGCCTGTGAATAGGCTGCAGGGGGACGGTGAAGACCAGGAACAGCTTTCAGGGCTGCCACCTTCCGTGTGGGACAAGGAGCCGGACGTGTGCCTTTTCGGAAACAGGCTCTGCCGAGGACGAAAGACTAACCCTGACCCTAACCCTAACCCTAACCCCTAACCCTAACCCTAAGCCCATCCCTAACGACCCTAACCCTAACCCTAACCCTAAGCCCTTAACACTAACCCTAACCCTAAACCCTAACCCTAACCCTAACTGTAACCCTAACCAGGACACTATCTCCTAACCCTAACCCTAACCCTAACCCCTAAGCCTAACCCTAACCCTAAACCTAACCCTAACCCTATCCCTAACCCTAACCCCAACCCTAAACCTAACCCTAACCCCTAACTGTAAACCTTTTCTGACAAGTTGCAGGATGTGTGCCGTTTCCGAAACAGGTTCTGCTGAGGACGAGAGCCATGAGATTTTCCTCCTCTGGGCAAGCCCGTATCCCAGATCCTGTTGTGCCTGTGAATAGGCTGCAGGGGGACGGTGAAGACCAGCAACAGCTTTCAGGGCTGCCACCTTCCGTGTGGGACAAGGAGCCGGACGTGTGCCTTTTCGGAAACAGGCTCTGCCGAGGACTAGAGACTAACCCTGACCCTAACCCTAACCCTAACCCTAATCGACCCAAACGCTAACCCTAACACTAACACCTAACCCTAACCCTAACCCTAACCCCTACCCTAACCCTAACCCTAATGGACCCTAACCCTAACCCTAACCCTAACCCCTAACCCTAACCCTAACCCTAATGGCCCTAAACCTAACCCTAACCCTGACCCTAACCCTAACCCTAAGCCTAACCCTAACCCCCTAAACCTAACCCTAACCCTAACCCTAACCCTAACCCTAACCCTAACCCCAACCCTAACCCTAACCCCTAAATGTAAACCTTTTCTGACAAGTTGCAGGATGTGTGCCGTTTCCGAAACAGGTTCTGCTGAGGACGAGAGCCATGAGATTTTCCTCCTCTGGGCAAGCCCGTATCCCAGATCCTGTTGTGCCTATGAATAGGCTGCAGGGGGACAGTGAAGACCAGCAACATCTTTCCAGCCTGCCACCTTCCGTGTGGGACACGGAGCCGGACGTGTGCCTTTCCAGAATCAGGCTCTGCCGAGGACGAGAGCCATGAGATGTTCCTCCTCTGGGCAAGCCCGGGTCCCAGATCCTGTTGTGCCTGTGAATAGGCTGCAGGGGGACGGTGAAGACCAGCAGCAGCTTTCAGGGCTGCCACCTTCCGTGTGGGACAAGGAGCCGGACGTGTGCCTTTTCGGAAACAGGCTCTGCCGAGGACTAGAGACTAACCCTGACCCTAACCCTAACCCTAACCCTAATCGACCCAAACGCTAACCCTAACACTAACACCTAACCCTAACCCTAACCCTAACCCCTACCCTAACCCTAACCCTAATGGACCCTAACCCTAACCCTAACCCTAACCCCTAACCCTAACCCTAACCCTAATGGCCCTAAACCTAACCCTAACCCTGACCCTAACCCTAACCCTAAGCCTAACCCTAACCCCCTAAACCTAACCCTAACCCTAACCCTAACCCTAACCCTAACCCCAACCCTAACCCTAACCCCTAAATGTAAACCTTTTCTGACAAGTTGCAGGATGTGTGCCGTTTCCGAAACAGGTTCTGCTGAGGACGAGAGCCATGAGATTTTCCTCCTCTGGGCAAGCCCGGGTCCCAGATCCTGTTGTGCCTGTGAATAGGCTGCAGGGGGGACGGTGAAGACCAGCAACATCTTTCCAGCCTGCCACCTTCCGTGTGGGACACGGAGCCGGACGTGTGCCTTTCCAGAATCAGGCTCTGCCGAGGACGAGAGCCATGAGATGTTCCTCCTCTGGGCAAGCCCGGGTCCTGAATCCTGTTGTACCTGTGAATAGGCTGCAGGGGGACGGTGAAGACCAGCAACAGCTTTCAGGGCTGCCACCTTCCGTGTGGGACAAGGAGCCGGACGTGTGCCTTTTCGGAAAGAGGCCCTGCCGAGGACGAGAGCCATGAGATGTTCCTCCTCTGTGCAAGCCCGGGTCCCAGATCCTGTTGTACCTATGAATAAGCTGCAGGGGGACGGTGAAGACCAGCAGCAGCTTTCAGGGCTGCCACCTTCCGTGTGGGACAAGGAGCCGGACGTGTGCCTTTTCGGAAACAGGCTCTGCCGAGGACTAGAGACTAACCCTGACCCTAACCCTAACCCTAACCCTAATCGACCCAAACGCTAACCCTAACACTAACA
>NW_026061165.1:507500-512500 GCF_929443795.1 Astur gentilis
GCCCATCCCTAACGACCCTAACCCTAACCCTAACCCTAAGCCCTTAACACTAACCCTAACCCTAAACCCTAACCCTAACCCTAACTGTAACCCTAACCAGGACCCTATCTCCTAACCCTAACCCTAACCCTAACCCCTAAGCCTAACCCTAACCCTAAACCTAACCCTAACCCTAACCCTAACCCCAACCCTAACCCTAACCCTAACCCCTAACTGTAAACCTTTTCTGACAAGTTGCAGGATGTGTGCCGTTTCCGAAACAGGTTCTGCTGATGACGAGAGCCATGAGATTTTCCTCCTCTGGGCAAGCCCGTATCCCAGATCCTGTTGTGCCTGTGAATAGGCTGCAGGGGGACGGTGAAGACCAGCAACAGCTTTCAGGGCTGCCACCTTCCGTGTGGGACAAGGAGCCGGACGTGTGCCTTTTCGGAAACAGGCCCTGCCGAGGACGAGAGCCATGAGATGTTCCTCCTCTGGGCAAGCCCGCGTCCCAGATCCTGTTGTGCCTGTGAATAGGCTGCAGGGGGACGGTGAAGACCAGCAACAGCTTTCAGGGCTGCCACATTCCGTGTGGGACAAGGAGCCGGACGTGTGCCTTTCCGGAATCAGGCTCTGCCGAGGACGAGAGACATGAGATGTTCCTCCTCTGGGCAAGCCCAGGTCCCAGATCCTGTTGTGCCTGTGAATAGGCTGCAGGGGGACGGTGAAGACCAGCAACATCTTTCCAGCCTGCCACCTTCCGTGTGGGACACGGAGCCGGACGTGTGCCTTTCCAGAATCAGGCTCTGCCGAGGACGAGAGCCATGAGACGTTCCTCCTCTGGGCAAGCCCCGGTCCCAGATCCTGTTGTGCCTGTGAATAGGCTGCAGACGGACGGTGAAGACCAGCAACATCTTTCCAGCCTGCTACCTTCCGTGTGGGACAAGGAGCCGGACGTGTGCCTTTCCAGAATCAGACTCTGCCGAGGACGACAGCCATGAGATGTTCCTCCTCTGGGCAAGCCCGGGTCCCAGATCCTGTTGTGCCTGTGAATAGGCTGCAGGGGGACGGTGAAGACCAGCAACATCTTTCCGGGTGCCACCTTCCGTGTCGGACAAGGAGCCGGACGTATGACTTTTCAAAAATAGGCTCTGCCGAGGACGAGAGCCATGATATGTTCCTCCTCTGGGCAAGCCCGGGTCCTGAATCCTGTTGTACCTGTGAATAGGCTGCAGGGGGACGGTGAAGACCAGCAACAGCTTTCAGGGCTGCCACCTTCCGTGTGGGACAAGGAGCCGGACGTGTGCCTTTTCGGAAAGAGGCCCTGCCGAGGACGAGAGCCATGAGATGTTCCTCCTCTGGGCAAGCCCGCGTCCCAGATCCTGTTGTGCCTGTGAATAGGCTGCAGGGGGACGGTGAAGACCAGCAACAGCTTTCAGGGCTGCCACATTCCGTGTGGGACAAGGAGCCGGACGTGTGCCTTTCCAGAATCAGGCTCTGCCGAGGACGAGAGCCATGAGATGTTCCTCCTCTGGGCAAGCCCGGGTCCCAGATCCTGTTGTACCTATGAATAAGCTGCAGGGGGACGGTGAAGACCAGCAGCAGCTTTCAGGGCTGCCACCTTCCGTGTGGGACAAGGAGCCGGACGTGTGCCTTTTCGGAAACAGGCTCTGCCGTGGACGAGAGACTAACTCTGACCCTAACCCTAACCCTAACCCCTAACCCTAACCCTAAGCCCATCCCTAACGACCCTAACCCTAACCCTAACCCTAAGCCCTTAACACTAACCCTAACCCTAAACCCTAACCCTAACCCTAACTGTAACCCTAACCAGGACCCTATCTCCTAACCCTAACCCTAACCCTAACCCCTAAGCCTAACCCTAACCCTAAACCTAACCCTAACCCTAACCCTAACCCTAACCCCAACCCTAACCCTAACCCTAACCCCTAACTGTAAACCTTTTCTGACAAGTTGCAGGATGTGTGCCGTTTCCGAAACAGGTTCTGCTGAGGACGAGAGCCATGAGATTTTCCTCCTCTGGGCAAGCCCGTATCCCAGATCCTGTTGTGCCTGTGAATAGGCTGCAGGGGGACGGTGAAGACCAGCAACAGCTTTCAGGGCTGCCACCTTCCGTGTGGGACAAGGAGCCGGACGTGTGCCTTTTCGGAAAGAGGCCCTGCCGAGGACGAGAGCCATGAGATGTTCCTCCTCTGGGCAAGCCCGCGTCCCAGATCCTGTTGTGCCTGTGAATAGGCTGCAGGGGGACGGTGAAGACCAGCAACAGCTTTCAGGGCTGCCACCTTCCGTGTGGGACAAGGAGCCGGACGTGTGCCTTTCCGGAATCAGGCTCTGCCGAGGACGAGAGACATGAGATGTTCCTCCTCTGGGCAAGCCCGGGTCCCAGATCCTGTTGTACCTGTGAATAAGCTGCAGGGGGACGGTGAAGACCAGCAACAGCTTTCAGGGCTGCCACCTTCTGTGTGGGACAAGGAGCCGGACGTGTGCCTTTTCGGAAACAGGCTCTGCCGAGGACGAGAGACTAACCCTGACCCTAAACGTAACCCTAACCCCTAACCCTAACCCTAAGCCCATCCCTAACGACCCTAACCCTAACCCTAACCCTAAGCCCTTAACACTATCCCTAACCCTAAACCCTAACCCTAACCCTAACTGTAACCCTAACCCGGACCCTATCTCCTAACCCTAACCCTAACCCTAACCCTAAACCTAACCCTAACCCTAACCCTAACCCTAACCCCAACCCTAACCCTAACCCTAACCCCTAACTGTAAACCTTTTCTGACAAGTTGCAGGATGTGTGCCGTTTCCGAAACAGGTTCTGCTGAGGACGAGAGCCATGAGATTTTCCTCCTCTGGGCAAGCCCGTATCCCAGATCCTGTTGTGCCTGTGAATAGGCTGCAGGGGGACGGTGAAGACCAGCAACAGCTTTCAGGGCTGCCACCTTCCGTGTGGGACAAGGAGCCGGACGTGTGCCTTTCCGGAATCAGGCTCTGCCGAGGACGAGAGCCATGAGATGTTCCTCCTCTAGGCAAGCCCGGGTCCCAGATCCTGTTGTGCCTGTGAATAGGCTGCAGGGGGACGGTGAAGACCAGCAACATCTTTCCGGCCTGCCACCTTCCGTGTGGGACACGGAGCCGGACGTGTGCCTTTCCAGAATCAGGCTCTGCCGAGGACGAGAGCCATGAGATGTTCCTCCTCTGGGCAAGCCCGGGTCCTGAATCCTGTTGTACCTGTGAATAGGCTGCAGGGGGACGGTGAAGACCAGCAACAGCTTTCAGGGCTGCCACCTTCCGTGTGGGACAAGGAGCCGGACGTGTGCCTTTTCGGAAAGAGGCCCTGCCGAGGACGAGAGCCATGAGATGTTCCTCCTCTGTGCAAGCCCGGGTCCCAGATCCTGTTGTACCTATGAATAAGCTGCAGGGGGACGGTGAAGACCAGCAGCAGCTTTCAGGGCTGCCACCTTCCGTGTGGGACAAGGAGCCGGACGTGTGCCTTTTCGGAAACAGGCTCTGCCGAGGACTAGAGACTAACCCTGACCCTAACCCTAACCCTAACCCTAATCGAATCAAACGCTAACCCTAACACTAACACCTAACCCTAACCCTAACCCTAACCCCTACCCTAACCCTAACCCTAATGGACCCTAACCCTAACCCTAACCCTAACCCCTAACCCTAACCCTAACCCTAATGGCCCTAAACCTAACCCTAACCCTGACCCTAACCCTAACCCTAAGCCTAACCCTAACCCTTTAAACCTAACCCTAACCCTAACCCTAACCCTAACCCTAACCCTAACCCCAACCCTAACCCTAACCCCTAAATGTAAACCTTTTCTGACAAGTTGCAGGATGTGTGCCGTTTCCGAAACAGGTTCTGCTGAGGACGAGAGCCATGAGATTTTCCTCCTCTGGGCAAGCCCGGGTCCCAGATCCTGTTGTGCCTGTGAATAGGCTGCAGGGGGACGGTAAAGACCAGCAACTTCTTTCAGGGCTGCCACCTTCCGTGTGGGACAAGGAGCCGGACGTGTGCCTTTTCGAAAAGAGGCCCTGCGGAGGACGAGAACCATGAGATGTTCCTCCTCTGGGCAAGCCCGGGTCCTGAATCCTGTTGTACCTGTGAATAGGCTGCAGGGGGACGGTGAAGACCAGCAACATGTTTCAGGGCTGCCACCTTCCGTGTGGGACAAGGAGCCGGACGTGTGCCTTTCCGGAATCAGGCTCTGCCGAGGACGAGAGCCATGAGATGTTCCTCCTCTAGGCAAGCCCGGGTCCCAGATCCTGTTGTGCCTGTGAATAGGCTGCAGGGGGACGGTGAAGACCAGCAACATCTTTCCAGCCTGCCACCTTCCGTGTGGGACACGGAGCCGGACGTGTGCCTTTCCAGAATCAGGCTCTGCCGAGGACGAGAGCCATGAGATGTTCCTCCTCTGGGCAAGCCCCGGTCCCAGATCCTGTTGTGCCTGTGAATAGGCTGCAGGGGGACGGTGAATACCAGCAACATCTTTCCGGCCTGCCACCTTCCGTGTGGGACAAGGAGCCGGACGTGTGCCTTTCCAGAATCAGACTCTGCCGAGGACGAGAGTCATGAGATGTTCCTCCTCTGGGCAAGCCCGGGTCCCAGATCCTGTTGTGCCTGTGAATAGGCTGCAGGGGGACGGTGAAGACCAGCAACACCTTTCCGGCCTGCCACCTTCCGTGTCGGACAAGGAGCCGGACGTATGACTTTTCAAAAATAGGCTCTGCCGAGGACGAGAGCCATGATATGTTCCTTCTCTGGGCAAGCCCGGGTCCTGAATCCTGTTGTACCTGTGAATAGGCTGCAGGGGGACGGTGAAGACCAGCAACAGCTTTCAGGGCTGCCACCTTCCGTGTGGGAGAAGGAGCCGGACGTGTGCCTTTTCGGAAACAGGCTCTGCCGAGGACGAGAGACTAACCCTGACCCTAACCCTAACCCTTACCCCTAACCCTAACCCTAAGCCCATCCCTAACGACCCT
>NW_026061165.1:520000-522500 GCF_929443795.1 Astur gentilis
CTAACCCTAACCCCCTAAACCTAACCCTAACCCTAACCCTAACCCTAACCCTAACCCTAACCCCAACCCTAACCCTAACCCCTAAATGTAAACCTTTTCTGACAAGTTGCAGGATGTGTGCCGTTTCCAAAACAGGTTCTGCTGAGGACGAGAGCCATGAGATGTTCCTCCTCTGGGCATGCCCGGGTCCTGAATCCTGTTGTGCCTCTGAATAGGCTGCAGGGGGACGGTGAAGACCAGCAACAGCTTTCAGGGCTGCCACCTTCCGTGTGGGACAAGGAGCCGGACGTGTGCCTTTTCGGAATTAGGCTCTGCCGAGGACGAGAGCCATGAGATGTTCCTCCTCTGGGCAAGCCCGGGTCCCAGATCCTGTTGTACCTGTGAATAGGCTGCAGGGGGACGGTGAAGACCAGCAACAGCTTTCAGGGCTGCCACCTTCCGTGTGGGACAAGGAGCCGGACGTGTGCCTTTTCGGAATCAGGCTCTGCCGAGGACGAGAGCCATGAGATGTTCCTCCTCTCAGCAAGCCCGGGTCCCAGATCCTGTTGCACCTCTGAATATGCTGCAGGGGGACGGTGAAGACCAGCAACAGCTTTCAGGGCTGCCACCTTCCGTGTGGGACAGGGAGCCGGACGTGTGCCTTTTCAGAATCATGCTCTGCCGAGGACAAGATCCATGAGATGTTCCTCCTCTGGGCATGCCCGGGTCCTGAATCCTGTTGTGCCTGTGAATAGGCTGCAGGGGGACGGTGAAGACCAGCAACTTCTTTCAGGGCTGCCACCTTCCGTGTGGGACAAGGAGCCGGACGTGTGCCTTTTCGAAAAGAGGCCCTGCGGAGGACGAGAACCATGAGATGTTCCTCCTCTGGGCAAGCCCGGGTCCTGAATCCTGTTGTACCTGTGAATAGGCTGCAGGGGGACGGTGAAGACCAGCAACAGCTTTCAGGGCTGCCACCTTCCTTGTGGGACAAGGAGCCGGACGTGTGCCTTTTCGGAAATAGGCTCTGCCGAGGACGAGAGCCATGAGATGTTCCTCCTCTGGGCAAGCCCGGGTCCCAGATCCTGTCGTACCTGTGAATAGGGTGCAGGGGGACGGTGAAGACCAGCAACAGCTTTGAGGGCTGACACCTTCCTTGTGGGACAAGGAGCCGGACGTGTGCATTTTCGGAATCGGGCTCTGCCGAGGAAGAGAGCCATGAGATGTTCCTCCTCTGGGCATGCCCGGGTCCTGAATCCTGTTGTGCCTGTGAATAGGCTGCAGGGGGACGGTGAAGACCAGCAAGAGCTTTCAGGGCTGCCACCTTCCGTGTGGGACAAGGAGCCGGACGTGTGCCTTTCCGGAATCAGGCTCTGCCGAGGACGAGAGGCATGAGATGTTCCTCCTCTGGGCAAGCCCGGGTCCCAGATCCTGTTGTACCTGTGAATAAGCTGCAGGGGGACGGTGAAGACCAGCAACAGCTTTCAAGGCTGCCACCTTCCGTGTGGGACAAGGAGCCGGACGTGTGCCTTTTCGGGAAGATGCTCTGCCGAGGACAAGAGCCATGAGATGTTCCTCCTCTGGGCAAGCCCGGGTCCTGAATCCTGTTGTACCTGTGTATAGGCTGCAGGGGGACGGTGAAGACCAACAACAGCTTTCAGGGCTGCCACCTTCCGTGTGGGACAAGGAGCCGGACGTGTGCCTTTCCGGAAATAGGCTCTGCCGAGGACGAGAGCCATGAGATGTTCCTCCTCTGGGCAAGCCCGGGTCCCAGATCCTGTTGTGCCTGTGAATAGGCTGCAGGGGGACGGTGAAGACCAGCAACAGCTTTCAGGGCTGCCACCTTCCGTGTGGGACAAGGAGCCGGACGTGTGCCTTTTCGGAATCGGGATCTGCCGAGGAAGAGAGCCATGAGATGTTCCTCCTCTGGGCATGCCCGGGTTCTGAATCCTGTTGTGCCTGTGAATAGGCTGCAGGGGGACGGTGAAGACCAGCAACAGCTTTCAGGGCTGCCACCTTCCGTGTGGGACAAGGAGCCGGACGTGTGCCTTTCCGGAATCAGGCTCTGCCGAGGACGAGAGACTAACCCTGACCCTAACCCTAACCCTAACCCCTAACCCTAACCCTAAGCCCATCCCTAACGACCCTAACCCTAACCCTAACCCTAAGCCCTTAACACTAACCCTAACCCTAAACCATAACCCTAACCCTAACTGTAACCCTAACCCGGACCCTAACTCCTAACTCTAACCCTAAACCTAACGCCTAACCATAACCGTAACCCTAACCAACTAACCCTAACCCCTAACCCTAACCCTAACATTAATGGCCCTAACCCTAACCCTAACCCCTAACCCTAACCCTAACATTAATGGCCCTAACCCTAACCCTAACCCCTAACCCTAACCCTAACCCTAATGGACCCTAACCCTAACCCTAACCCTAACCCCTAACCCTAACCCTACCCCTAACACCTAACACTAACCCTAACCCCTAATCCTAACCCTAACCCTAACCCTAAACC
>NW_026061165.1:532500-582500 GCF_929443795.1 Astur gentilis
AACCCTAACCCTAACCCTAACCCCTAACTGTAAACCTTTTCTGACAAGTTGCAGGATGTGTGTCGTTTCCGAAACAGGTTCTGCTGAGGACGAGAGCCATGAGATTTTCCTCCTCTGGGCAAGCCCGTATCCCAGATCCTGTTGTGCCTGTGAATAGGCTGCAGGGGGACGGTGAAGACCAGCAACATCTTTCAGGGCTGCCACCTTCCGTGTGGGACAAGGAGCCGGACGTGTGCCTTTCCGGAATCAGGCTCTGCCGAGGACGAGAGCCATGAGATGTTCCTCCTCTAGGCAAGCCCGGGTCTCAGATCCTGTTGTGCCTGTGAATAGGCTGCAGGGGGACGGTGAAGACCAGCAACATCTTTCCAGCCTGCCACCTTCCGTGTGGGACACGGAGCCGGACGTGTGCCTTTCCAGAATCAGGCTCTGCCGAGGACGAGAGCCATGAGATGTTCCTCCTCTGGGCAAGCCCGGGTCCTGAATCCTGTTGTACCTGTGAATAGGCTGCAGGGGGACGGTGAAGACCAGCAACAGCTTTCAGGGCTGCCACCTTCCGTGTGGGACAAGGAGCCGGACGTGTGCCTTTTCGGAAAGAGGCCCTGCCGAGGACGAGAGCCATGAGATGTTCCTCCTCTGTGCAAGCCCGGGTCCCAGATCCTGTTGTACCTATGAATAAGCTGCAGGGGGACGGTGAAGACCAGCAGCAGCTTTCAGGGCTGCCACCTTCCGTGTGGGACAAGGAGCCGGACGTATGACTTTTCAAAAATAGGCTCTGCCGAGGACGAGAGCCATGATATGTTCCTCCTCTGGGCAAGCCCGGGTCCTGAATCCTGTTGTACCTGTGAATAGGCTGCAGGGGGACGGTGAAGACCAGCAACAGCTTTCAGGGCTGCCACCTTCCGTGTGGGACAAGGAGCCGGACGTGTGCCTTTTCGGAAAGAGGCCCTGCCGAGGACGAGAGCCATGAGATGTTCCTCCTCTGGGCAAGCCCGCGTCCCAGATCCTGTTGTGCCTGTGAATAGGCTGCAGGGGGACGGTGAAGACCAGCAACAGCTTTCAGGGCTGCCACCTTCCGTGTGGGACAAGGAGCCGGACGTGTGCCTTTCCGGAATCAGGCTCTGCCGAGGACGAGAGCCATGAGATGTTCCTCCTCTGGGCAAGCCCGCGTCCCAGATCCTGTTGTGCCTGTGAATAGGCTGCAGGGGGACGGTGAAGACCAGGAACAGCTTTCAGGGCTGCCACCTTCCATGTGGGACAAGGAGCCGTACGTGTGCCTTTTTGGAAACAGGCTCTGCCGAGGACGAGAGACTAACCCTGACCCTAACCCTAACCCTAACCCCTAACCCTAACCCTAAGCCCATCCCTAACGACCCTAACCCTAACCCTAACCCTAAGCCCTTAACACTAACCCTAACCCTAAACCCTAACCCTAACCCTAACTGTAACCCTAACCCGGACCCTATCTCCTAACCCTAACCCTAACCCTAACCCCTAAGCCTAACCCTAAACCTAACCCTAAACCTAACCCTAACCCTAACCCTAACCCTAACCCCAACCCTAACCCTAACCCTAACCCCTAACTGTAAACCTTTTCTGACAAGTTGCAGGATGTGTGCCTTTCCAGAATCAGGCTCTGCCGAGGACGAGAGCCATGAGATGTTCCTCCTCTGGGCAAGCCCGGGTCCCAGATCCTGTTGTGCCTGTGAATAGGCTGCAGGGGGACGGTGAAGACCAGCAACATCTTTCCAGCCTGCCACCTTCCGTGTGGGACATGGAGCCGGATGTGTGCCTTTCCAGAATCAGGCTCTGCCGAGGACGAGAGCCATGAGATGTTCCTCCTCTGGGCAAGCCCCGGTCCCAGATCCTGTTGTGCCTGTGAATAGGCTGCAGGGGGACGGTGAAGACCAGCAACATCTTTCCGGCCTGCCACCTTCCGTGTGGGACAAGGAGCCGGACGTGTGCCTTTCCACAATCAGACTCTGCCGAGGACGAGAGCCATGAGATGTTCCTCCTCTGGGCAAGCCCGGGTCCCAGATCCCGTTGTGCCTGTGAATAGGCTGCAGGGGGACGGTGAAGACCACAAACATATTTCCGGCCAGCCACCTTCCGTGTCGGAAAAGGAGCCGGACGTATGACTTTTCAAAAATAGGCTCTGCCGAGGACGAGAGCCATGATATGTTCCTCCTCTGGGCAAGCCCGGGTCCTGAATCCTGTTGTACCTGTGAATAGGCTGCAGGGGGACGGTGAAGTCCAGCAACAGCTTTCAGGGCTGCCACCTTCCGTGTGGGACAAGGAGCCGGACGTGTGCCTTTTCGGAAAGAGGCCCTGCCGAGGACGAGAGCCATGAGATGTTCCTCCTCTGGGCAAGCCCGCGTCCCAGATCCTGTTGTGCCTGTGAATAGGCTGCAGGGGGACGGTGAAGACCAGCAACAGCTTTCAGGGCTGCCACCTTCCGTGTGGGACAAGGAGCCGGACGTGTGCCTTTCCGGAATCAGGCTCTGCCGAGGACGATAGACATGAGATGTTCCTCCTCTGGGCAAGCCCGGGTCCCAGATCCTGTTGTGCCTGTGAATAGGCTGCAGGGGGACGGTGAAGACCAGCAACAGCTTTCAGGGCTGCCACCTACCGTGTCGGAAAAGGAGCCGGACGTATGACTTTTCAAAAATAGGCTCTGCCGAGGACGAGAGCCATGATATGTTCCTCCTCTGGGCAAGCCCGGGTCCTGAATCCTGTTGTACCTGTGAATAGGCTGCAGGGGGACGGTGAAGAACAGCAACAGCTTTCAGGGCTGCCACCTTCCGTGTGGGACAAGGAGCCGGACGTGTGCCTTTTCGGAAACAGGCTCTGCCGAGGACGAGAGACTAACCCTAACCCTAACCCTAACCCTAAACCCTAACCCTAACCCTAAGCCCATCCCTAACGACCCTAACCCTAACCCTAACCCTAAGCCCTTAACACTAACCCTAACCCTAAACCCTAACCCTAACCCTAACTGTAACCCTAAACCGGACCCTATCTCGTAACTCTAATCCTAACCCTAACCCCTAACCCTAACCGTAACCCTAACCACATAACCCTAACACTCACCCTAACACCTAACCCTAACCCTAATCCTAACCCCTAACCCTAACCCCTACCCTAACCCTAACCCTGACCCTAACCCTAACCCTAACCCTAACCCCTAACCCTAACCCTAACCCTAATGACCCTAAACCTAACCCTAAACCTGACCCTAACCCTAACCCTAAGCCTAACCCTAACCCCCTAACCCTAACCCTAACCCTAAACCTAACCCTAACCCTAACCCTAACCCTAACCCCAACCCTAACCCTAACCCCTAACTGTAAACCTTTTCTGACAAGTCGCAGGATGTGTGCCGTTTCCGAAACAGGTTCTGCTGAGGACGAGAGCCATGAGATGTTCCTCCTCTGGGCATGCCCGGGTCCTGAATCCTGTTGTGCCTGTGAATAGGCTGCAGGGGGACGGTGAAGACCAGCAACAGCTTTCAGGGCTGCCACCTTCCGTGTGGGACAAGGAGCCGGACGTGTGCCTTTTCGGAAACAGGCCCTGCCGAGGACGAGAGCCATGAGATGTTCCTCCTCTGGGCAAGCCCGGGTCCAAAATCCTGTTGTGCCTGTGAATAGGCTGCAGGGGGACGGTGAAGACCAGCAACATCTTTCCGGGTGCCACCTTCCGTGTCGGACAAGGAGCCGGACGTATGACTTTTCAAAAATAGGCTCTGCCGAGGTCGAGAGCCATGATATGTTCCTCCTCTGGGCAAGCCCGGGTCCTGAATCCTGTTGTACCTGTGAATAGGCTGCAGGGGGACGGTGAAGACCAGCAACAGCTTTCAGGGCTGCCACCTTCCGTGTGGGACAAGGAGCCGGACGTGTGCCTTTTCGGAAACAGGCCCTGCCGAGGACGAGAGCCATGAGATGTTCCTCCTCTGGGCAAGCCCGCGTCCCAGATCCTCTTGTGCCTGTGAATAGGCTGCAGGGGGACGGTGAAGACCAGCAACAGCTTTCAGGGCTGCCACATTCCGTGTGGGACAAGGAGCCGGACGTGTGCCTTTCCGGAATCAGGCTCTGCCGAGGACGAGAGCCATGAGATGTTCCTCCTCTGGGCAAGCCCGGGTCCCAGATCCTGTTGTACCTATGAATAAGCTGCAGGGGGACGGTGAAGACCAGCAGCAGCTTTCAGGGCTGCCACCTTCCGTGTGGGACAAGGAGCCGGACGTGTGCCTTTTCGGAAACAGGCTCTGCCGAGGACGAAAGACTAACCCTGACCCTAACCCTAACCCTAACCCCTAACCCTAACCCTAAGCCCATCCCTAACGACCCTAACCCTAACCCTAACCCTAAGCCCTTAACACTAACCCTAACCCTAAACCCTAACCCTAACCCTAACTGTAACCCTAACCAGGACCCTATCTCCTAACCCTAACCCTAACCCTAACCCCTAAGCCTAACCCTAACCCTAAACCTAACCCTAACCCTAACCCTAACCCCAACCCTAACCCTAACCCTAACCCCTAACTGTAAACCTTTTCTGACAAGTTGCAGGATGTGTGCCGTTTCCGAAACAGGTTCTGCTGAGGACGAGAGCCATGAGATTTTCCTCCTCTGGGCAAGCCCGTATCCCAGATCCTGTTGTGCCTGTGAATAGGCTGCAGGGGGACGGTGAAGACCAGCAACAGCTTTCAGGGCTGCCACCTTCCGTGTGGGACAAGGAGCCGGACGTGTGCCTTTTCGGAAAGAGGCCCTGCCGAGGACGAGAGCCATGAGATGTTCCTCCTCTGGGCAAGCCCGCGTCCCAGATCCTGTTGTGCCTGTGAATAGGCTGCAGGGGGACGGTGAAGACCAGCAACAGCTTTCAGGGCTGCCACCTTCCGTGTGGGACAAGGAGCCGGACGTGTGCCTTTCCGGAATCAGGCTCTGCCGAGGACGAGAGCCATGATATGTTCCTCCTCTGGGCAAGCCCAGGTCCCAGATCCTGTTGTGCCTGTGAATAGGCTGCAGGGGGACGGTGAAGACCAGCAACATCTTTCCAGCCTGCCACCTTCCGTGTGGGACACGGAGCCGGACGTGTGCCTTTCCAGAATCAGGCTCTGCCGAGGACGAGAGCCATGAGACGTTCCTCCTCTGGGCAAGCCCCGGTCCCAGATCCTGTTGTGCCTGTGAATAGGCTGCAGACGGACGGTGAAGACCAGCAACATCTTTCCAGCCTGCTACCTTCCGTGTGGGACAAGGAGCCGGACGTGTGCCTTTCCAGAATCAGACTCTGCCGAGGACGACAGCCATGAGATGTTCCTCCTCTGGGCAAGCCCGGGTCCCAGATCCTGTTGTGCCTGTGAATAGGCTGCAGGGGGACGGTGAAGACCAGCAACATCTTTCCGGGTGCCACCTTCCGTGTCGGACAAGGAGCCGGACGTATGACTTTTCAAAAATAGGCTCTGCCGAGGACGAGAGCCATGATATGTTCCTCCTCTGGGCAAGCCCGGGTCCTGAATCCTGTTGTACCTGTGAATAGGCTGCAGGGGGACGGTGAAGACCAGCAACAGCTTTCAGGGCTGCCACCTTCCGTGTGGGACAAGGAGCCGGACGTGTGCCTTTTCGGAAAGAGGCCCTGCCGAGGACGAGAGCCATGAGATGTTCCTCCTCTGGGCAAGCCCGCGTCCCAGATCCTGTTGTGCCTGTGAATAGGCTGCAGGGGGACGGTGAAGACCAGCAACAGCTTTCAGGGCTGCCACCTTCCGTGTGGGACAAGGAGCCGGACGTGTGCCTTTCCGGAATCAGGCTCTGCCGAGGACGAGAGACATGAGATGTTCCTCCTCTGGGCAAGCCCGGGTCCCAGATCCTGTTGTACCTGTGAATAAGCTGCAGGGGGACGGTGAAGACCAGCAACAGCTTTCAGGGCTGCCACCTTCTGTGTGGGACAAGGAGCCGGACGTGTGCCTTTTCGGAAACAGGCTCTGCCGAGGACGAGAGACTAACCCTGACCCTAAACGTAACCCTAACCCCTAACCCTAACCCTAAGCCCATCCCTAACGACCCTAACCCTAACCCTAACCCTAAGCCCTTAACACTATCCCTAACCCTAAACCCTAACCCTAACCCTAACTGTAACCCTAACCCGGACCCTATCTCCGAACCCTAACCCTAACCCTAACCCTAAACCTAACCCTAACCCTAACCCTAACCCGAACCCCAACCCTAACCCTAACCCTAACCCCTAACTGTAAACCTTTTCTGACAAGTTGCAGGATGTGTGTCGTTTCCGAAACAGGTTCTGCTGAGGACGAGAGCCATGAGATTTTCCTCCTCTGGGCAAGCCCGTATCCCAGATCCTGTTGTGCCTGTGAATAGGCTGCAGGGGGACGGTGAAGACCAGCAACATCTTTCAGGGCTGCCACCTTCCGTGTGGGACAAGGAGCCGGACGTGTGCCTTTCCGGAATCAGGCTCTGCCGAGGACGAGAGCCATGAGATGTTCCTCCTCTAGGCAAGCCCGGGTCCCAGATCCTGTTGTGCCTGTGAATAGGCTGCAGGGGGACGGTGAAGACCAGCAACATCTTTCCAGCCTGCCACCTTCCGTGTGGGACACGGAGCCGGACGTGTGCCTTTCCAGAATCAGGCTCTGCCGAGGACGAGAGCCATGAGATGTTCCTCCTCTGGGCAAGCCCGGGTCCTGAATCCTGTTGTACCTGTGAATAGGCTGCAGGGGGACGGTGAAGACCAGCAACAGCTTTCAGGGCTGCCACCTTCCGTGTGGGACAAGGAGCCGGACGTGTGCCTTTTCGGAAAGAGGCCCTGCCGAGGACGAGAGCCATGAGATGTTCCTCCTCTGTGCAAGCCCGGGTCCCAGATCCTGTTGTACCTATGAATAAGCTGCAGGGGGACGGTGAAGACCAGCAGCAGCTTTCAGGGCTGCCACCTTCCGTGTGGGACAAGGAGCCGGACGTGTGCCTTTTCGGAAACAGGCTCTGCCGAGGACTAGAGACTAACCCTGACCCTAACCCTAACCCTAACCCTAATCGACCCAAACGCTAACCCTAACACTAACACCTAACCCTAACCCGAACCCTAACCCCTACCCTAACCCTAACCCTAATGGACCCTAACCCTAACCCTAACCCTAACCCCTAACCCTAACCCTAACCCTAATGGCCCTAAACCTAACCCTAACCCTGACCCTAACCCTAACCCTAAGCCTAACCCTAACCCCCTAAACCTAACCCTAACCCTAACCCTAACCCTAACCCTAACCCTAACCCCAACCCTAACCCTAACCCCTAAATGTAAACCTTTTCTGACAAGTTGCAGGATGTGTGCCGTTTCCGAAACAGGTTCTGCTGAGGACGAGAGCCATGAGATTTTCCTCCTCTGGGCAAGCCCGTATCCCAGATCCTGTTGTGCCTATGAATAGGCTGCAGGGGGACAGTGAAGACCAGCAACATCTTTCCAGCCTGCCACCTTCCGTGTGGGACACGGAGCCGGACGTGTGCCTTTCCAGAATCAGGCTCTGCCGAGGACGAGAGCCATGAGATGTTCCTCCTCTGGGCACGCCCGGGTCCCAGATCCTGTTGTGCCTGTGAATAGGCTGCAGGGGGACGGTGAAGACCAGCAGCAGCTTTCAGGGCTGCCACCTTCCGTGTGGGACAAGGAGCCGGACGTGTGCCTTTTCGGAAACAGGCTCTGCCGAGGACTAGAGACTAACCCTGACCCTAACCCTAACCCTAACCCTAATCGACCCAAACGCTAACCCTAACACTAACACCTAACCCTAACCCTAACCCTAACCCCTACCCTAACCCTAACCCTAATGGACCCTAACCCTAACCCTAACCCTAACCCCTAACCCTAACCCTAACCCTAATGGCCCTAAACCTAACCCTAACCCTGACCCTAACCCTAACCCTAAGCCTAACCCTAACCCCCTAAACCTAACCCTAACCCTAACCCTAACCCCAACCCTAACCCTAACCCCTAAATGTAAACCTTTTCTGACAAGTTGCAGGATGTGTGCCGTTTCCGAAACAGGTTCTGCTGAGGACGAGAGCCATGAGATTTTCCTCCTCTGGGCAAGCCCGTATCCCAGATCCTGTTGTGCCTGTGAATAGGCTGCAGGGGGACGGTGAAGACCAGCAACTTCTTTCAGGGCTGCCACCTTCCGTGTGGGACAAGGAGCCGGACGTGTGCCTTTTCGAAAAGAGGCCCTGCGGAGGACGAGAACCATGAGATGTTCCTCCTCTGGGCAAGCCCGGGTCCTGAATCCTGTTGTACCTGTGAATAGGCTGCAGGGGGACGGTGAAGACCAGCAACAGCTTTCAGGGCTGCCACCTTCCGTGTGGGACAAGGAGCCGGACGTGTGCCTTTTCGGAAATAGGCTCTGCCGAGGACGAGAGCCATGAGATGTTCCTCCTCTGGGCAAGCCCGGGTCCCAGATCCTGTCGTACCTGTGAATAGGGTGCAGGGGGACGGTGAAGACCAGCAACAGCTTTGAGGGCTGACACCTTCCTTGTGGGACAAGGAGCCGGACGTGTGCCTTTCCAGAATCAGGCTCTGCCGAGGACGAGAGCCATGAGATGTTCCTCCTCTGGGCAAGCCCGGGTCCTGAATCCTGTTGTACCTGTGAATAGGCTGCAGGGGGACGGTGAAGACCAGCAACAGCTTTCAGGGCTGCCACCTTCCGTGTGGGACAAGGAGCCGGACGTGTGCCTTTTCGTAAAGAGGCCCTGCCGAGGACGAGAGCCATGAGATGTTCCTCCTCTGTGCAAGCCCGGGTCCCAGATCCTGTTGTACCTATGAATAAGCTGCAGGGGGACGGTGAAGACCAGCAGCAGCTTTCAGGGCTGCCACCTTCCGTGTGGGACAAGGAGCCGGACGTGTGCCTTTTCGGAAACAGGCTCTGCCGAGGACTAGAGACTAACCCTGACCCTAACCCTAACCCTAACCCTAATCGACCCAAACGCTAACCCTAACACTAACACCTAACCCTAACCCTAACCCTAACCCCTACCCTAACCCTAACCCTAATGGACCCTAACCCTAACCCTAACCCTAACCCCTAACCCTAACCCTAACCCTAATGGCCCTAAACCTAACCCTAACCCTGACCCTAACCCTAACCCTAAGCCTAACCCTAACCCCCTAAACCTAACCCTAACCCTAACCCTAACCCTAACCCTAACCCCAACCCTAACCCTAACCCCTAAATGTAAACCTTTTCTGACAAGTTGCAGGATGTGTGCCGTTTCCGAAACAGGTTCTGCTGAGGACGAGAGCCATGAGATTTTCCTCCTCTGGGCAAGCCCGTATCCCAGATCCTGTTGTGCCTATGAATAGGCTGCAGGGGGACAGTGAAGACCAGCAACATCTTTCCAGCCTGCCACCTTCCGTGTGGGACACGGAGCCGGACGTGTGCCTTTCCAGAATCAGGCTTTGCCGAGGACGAGAGCCATGAGATGTTCCTCCTCTGGGGAAGCCCGGGTCCCAGATCCTGTTGTGCCTGTGAATAGGCTGCAGGGGGACGGTGAAGACCAGCAGCAGCTTTCAGGGCTGCCACCTTCCGTGTGGGACAAGGAGCCGGACGTGTGCCTTTTCGGAAACAGGCTCTGCCGAGGACTAGAGACTAACCCTGACCCTAACCCTAACCCTAACCCTAATCGACCCAAACGCTAACCCTAACACTAACACCTAACCCTAACCCTAACCCTAACCCCTACCCTAACCCTAACCCTAATGGACCCTAACCCTAACCCTAACCCTAACCCCTAACCCTAACCCTAACCCTAATGGCCCTAAACCTAACCCTAACCCTGACCCTAACCCTAACCCTAAGCCTAACCCTAACCCCCTAAACCTAACCCTAACCCTAACCCTAACCCTAACCCTAACCCTAACCCCAACCCTAACCCTAACCCCTAAATGTAAACCTTTTCTGAAAAGTTGCAGGATGTGTGCCGTTTCCGAAACAGGTTCTGCTGAGGACGAGAGCCATGAGATTTTCCTCCTCTGGGCAAGCCCGGGTCCCAGATCCTGTTGTGCCTGTGAATAGGCTGCAGGGGGACGGTGAAGACCAGCAACTTCTTTCAGGGCTGCCACCTTCCGTGTGGGACAAGGAGCCGGACGTGTGCCTTTTCGAAAAGAGGCCCTGCGGAGGAGGAGAACCATGAGATGTTCCTCCTCTGGGCAAGCCCGGGTCCTGAATCCTGTTGTACCTGTGAATAGGCTGCAGGGGGACGGTGAAGACCAGCAACAGCTTTCAGGGCTGCCACCTTCCGTGTGGGACAAGGAGCCGGACGTGTGCCTTTTCGGAAATAGGCTCTGCCGAGGACGAGAGCCATGAGATGTTCCTCCTCTGGGCAAGCCCGGGTCCCAGATCCTGTCGTACCTGTGAATAGGGTGCAGGGGGACGGTGAAGACCAGCAACAGCTTTGAGGGCTGACACCTTCCTTGTGGGACAAGGAGCCGGACGTGTGCATTTTCGGAATCGGGCTCTGCCGAGGACGAGAGGCATGAGATGTTCCTCCTCTGGGCAAGCCCGGGTCCCAGATCCTGTTGTACCTGTGAATAAGCTGCAGGGGGACGGTGAAGACCAGCAACAGCTTTCAAGGCTGCCACCTTCCGTGTGGGACAAGGAGCCGGACGTGTGCCTTTTCGGGAAGATGCTCTGCCGAGGACAAGAGCCATGAGATGTTCCTCCTCTGGGCAAGCCCGGGTCCTGAATCCTGTTGTACCTGTGAATAGGCTGCAGGGGGACGGTGAAGACCAACAACAGCTTTCAGGGCTGCCACCTTCCGTGTGGGACAAGGAGCCGGACGTGTGCCTTTCCGGAAATAGGCTCTGCCGAGGACGAGAGCCATGAGATGTTCCTCCTCTGGGCAAGCCCGGGTCCCAGATCCTGTTGTGCCTGTGAATAGGCTGCAGGGGGACGGTGAAGACCAGCAACAGCTTTCAGGGCTGCCACCTTCCGTGTGGGACAAGGAGCCGGACGTGTGCCTTTTCGGAATCGGGATCTGCCGAGGAAGAGAGCCATGAGATGTTCCTCCTCTGGGCATGCCCGGGTTCTGAATCCTGTTGTGCCTGTGAATAGGCTGCAGGGGGACGGTGAAGACCAGCAACATCTTTCAGGGCTGCCACCTTCCGTGTGGGACAAGGAGCCGGACGTGTGCCTTTTCGGAAATAGGCTCTGCCGAGGACGAGAGCCATGAGATGTTCCTCCTCTGGGCATGCCCGGGTCCTGAATCCTGTTGTGCCTGTGAATAGGCTGCAGGGGGATGGTGAAGACCAGCAACATCTTTCCGGCCTGCCACCTTCCGTGTGGGACAAGGAGCCGGACGTGTGCCTTTCCAGAATCAGACTCTGCCGAGGACGAGAGCCATGAGATGTTCCTCCTCTGGACAAGCCCGAGTCCCAAATCCTGTTGTGCCTGTGAATAGGCTGCAGGGGGACGGTGAAGACCAGCAACATCTTTCCGGCCTGCCACCTTCCGTGTCGGAAAAGGAGCCGGACGTATGACTTTTCAAAAATAGGCTCTGCCGAGGACGAGAGCCATGATATGTTCCTCCTCTGGGCAAGCCCGGGTCCTGAATCCTGTTGTACCTGTGAATAGGCTGCAGGGGGACGGTGAAGAACAGCAACAGCTTTCAGGGCTGCCACCTTCCGTGTGGGACAAGGAGCCGGACGTGTGCCTTTTCGGAAACAGGCTCTGCCGAGGACGAGAGACTAACCCTGACCCTAACCCTAACCCTAAACCCTAAACCCTAACCCTAACCCTAAGCCCATCCCTAACGACCCTAACCCTAACCCTAACCCTAAGCCCTTAACACTAACCCTAACCCTAAACCCTAACCCTAACCCTAACTGTAACCCTAACCCGGACCCTATCTCGTAACTCTAATCCTAACCCTAACCCCTAACCCTAACCGTAACCCTAACCACATAACCCTAACACTCACCCTAACACCTAACCCTAACCCTAATCCTAACCCCTAACCCTAACCCCTACCCTAACCCTAACCCTGACCCTAACCCTAACCCTAACCCTAACCCCTAACCCTAACCCTAACCCTAATGACCCTAAACCTAACCCTAACCCTGACCCTAACCCTAACCCTAAGCCTAACCCTAACCCCCTAACCCTAACCCTAACCCTAAACCTAACCCTAACCCTAACCCTAACCCTAACCCCAACCCTAACCCTAACCCCTAACTGTAAACCTTTTCTGACAAGTTGCAGGATGTGTGCCGTTTCCGAAACAGGTTCTGCTGAGGACGAGAGCCATGAGATGTTCCTCCTCTGGGCAAGCCCGGGTCCCAGATCCTGTTATGCCTGTGAATAGGCAGCAGGGGGACGGTGAAGACCAGCAACATCTTTCCAGCCTGCCACCTTCCGTGTGGGACAAGGAGCCGGAAGTGTGCCTTTCCAGAATCAGACTCTGCCGAGGACGAGAGCCATGAGATGTTCCTCCTCTGGGCAAGCCCGGGTCCTGAATCCTGTTGTACCTGTGAATAGGCTGCAGGGGGACGGTGAAGACCAGCAACAGCTTTCAGGGCTGCCACCTTCCGTGTGGGACAAGGAGCCGGACGTGTGCCTTTTCGTAAAGAGGCCCTGCCGAGGACGAGAGCCATGAGATGTTCCTCCTCTGTGCAAGCCCGGGTCCCAGATCCTGTTGTACCTATGAATAAGCTGCAGGGGGACGGTGAAGACCAGCAGCAGCTTTCAGGGCTGCCACCTTCCGTGTGGGACAAGGAGACGGACGTGTGCCTTTTCGGAAACAGGCTCTGCCGAGGACTAGAGACTAACCCTGACCCTAACCCTAACCCTAACCCTAATCGACCCAAACGCTAACCCTAACACTAACACCTAACCCTAACCCTAACCCTAACCCCTACCCTAACCCTAACCCTAATGGACCCTAACCCTAACCCTAACCCTAACCCCTAACCCTAACCCTAACCCTAATGGCCCTAAACCTAACCCTAACCCTGACCCTAACCCTAACCCTAAGCCTAACCCTAACCCCCTAAACCTAACCCTAACCCTAACCCTAACCCTAACCCTAACCCCAACCCTAACCCTAACCCCTAAATGTAAACCTTTTCTGACAAGTTGCAGGATGTGTGCCGTTTCCGAAACAGGTTCTGCTGAGGACGAGAGCCATGAGATTTTCCTCCTCTGGGCAAGCCCGTATCCCAGATCCTGTTGTGCCTATGAATAGGCTGCAGGGGGACAGTGAAGACCAGCAACATCTTTCCAGCCTGCCACCTTCCGTGTGGGACACGGAGCCGGACGTGTGCCTTTCCAGAATCAGGCTCTGCCGAGGACGAGAGCCATGAGATGTTCCTCCTCTGGGCAAGCCCGGGTCCCAGATCCTGTTGTGCCTGTGAATAGGCTGCAGGGGGACGGTGAAGACCAGCAGCAGCTTTCAGGGCTGCCACCTTCCGTGTGGGACAAGGAGCCGGACGTGTGCCTTTTCGGAAACAGGCTCTGCCGAGGACTAGAGACTAACCCTGACCCTAACCCTAACCCTAACCCTAATCGACCCAAACGCTAACCCTAACACTAACACCTAACCCTAACCCGAACCCTAACCCCTACCCTAACCCTAACCCTAATGGACCCTAACCCTAACCCTAACCCTAACCCCTAACCCTAACCCTAACCCTAATGGCCCTAAACCTAACCCTAACCCTGACCCTAACCCTAACCCTAAGCCTAACCCTAACCCCCTAAACCTAACCCTAACCCTAACCCTAACCCTAACCCTAACCCCAACCCTAACCCTAACCCCTAAATGTAAACCTTTTCTGACAAGTTGCAGGATGTGTGCCGTTTCCGAAACAGGTTCTGCTGAGGACGAGAGCCATGAGATTTTCCTCCTCTGGGCAAGCCCGTATCCCAGATCCTGTTGTGCCTATGAATAGGCTGCAGGGGGACAGTGAAGACCAGCAACATCTTTCCAGCCTGCCACCTTCCGTGTGGGACACGGAGCCGGACGTGTGCCTTTCCAGAACCAGGCTCTGCCGAGGACGAGAGCCATGAGATGTTCCTCCTCTGGGCACGCCCGGGTCCCAGATCCTGTTGTGCCTGTGAATAGGCTGCAGGGGGACGGTGAAGACCAGCAGCAGCTTTCAGGGCTGCCACCTTCCGTGTGGGACAAGGAGCCGGACGTGTGCCTTTTCGGAAACAGGCTCTGCCGAGGACTAGAGACTAACCCTGACCCTAACCCTAACCCTAACCCTAATCGACCCAAACGCTAACCCTAACACTAACACCTAACCCTAACCCTAACCCTAACCCCTACCCTAACCCTAACCCTAATGGACCCTAACCCTAACCCTAACCCTAACCCCTAACCCTAACCCTAACCCTAATGGCCCTAAACCTAACCCTAACCCTGACCCTAACCCTAACCCTAAGCCTAACCCTAACCCCCTAAACCTAACCCTAACCCTAACCCTAACCCTAACCCTAACCCTAACCCCAACCCTAACCCTAACCCCTAAATGTAAACCTTTTCTGACAAGTTGCAGGATGTGTGCCGTTTCCGAAACAGGTTCTGCTGAGGACGAGAGCCATGAGATTTTCCTCCTCTGGGCAAGCCCGGGTCCCAGATCCTGTTGTGCCTGTGAATAGGCTGCAGGGGGACGGTGAAGACCAGCAACTTCTTTCAGGGCTGCCACCTTCCGTGTGGGACAAGGAGCCGGACGTGTGCCTTTTCGAAAAGAGGCCCTGCGGAGGAGGAGAACCATGAGATGTTCCTCCTCTGGGCAAGCCCGGGTCCTGAATCCTGTTGTACCTGTGAATAGGCTGCAGGGGGACGGTGAAGACCAGCAACAGCTTTCAGGGCTGCCACCTTCCGTGTGGGACAAGGAGCCGGACGTGTGCCTTTTCGGAAATAGGCTCTGCCGAGGACGAGAGCCATGAGATGTTCCTCCTCTGGGCAAGCCCGGGTCCCAGATCCTGTCGTACCTGTGAATAGGGTGCAGGGGGACGGTGAAGACCAGCAACAGCTTTGAGGGCTGACACCTTCCTTGTGGGACAAGGAGCCGGACGTGTGCATTTTCGGAATCGGGCTCTGCCGAGGACGAGAGGCATGAGATGTTCCTCCTCTGGGCAAGCCCGGGTCCCAGATCCTGTTGTACCTGTGAATAAGCTGCAGGGGGACGGTGAAGACCAGCAACAGCTTTCAAGGCTGCCACCTTCCGTGTGGGACAAGGAGCCGGACGTGTGCCTTTTCGGGAAGATACTCTGCCGAGGACAAGAGCCATGAGATGTTCCTCCTCTGGGCAAGCCCGGGTCCTGAATCCTGTTGTACCTGTGAATAGGCTGCAGGGGGACGGTGAAGACCAACAACAGCTTTCAGGGCTGCCACCTTCCGTGTGGGACAAGGAGCCGGACGTGTGCCTTTCCGGAAATAGGCTCTGCCGAGGACGAGAGCCATGAGATGTTCCTCCTCTGGGCAAGCCCGGGTCCCAGATCCTGTTGTGCCTGTGAATAGGCTGCAGGGGGACGGTGAAGACCAGCAACAGCTTTCAGGGCTGCCACCTTCCGTGTGGGACAAGGAGCCGGACGTGTGCCTTTTCGGAATCGGGATCTGCCGAGGAAGAGAGCCATGAGATGTTCCTCCTCTGGGCATGCCCGGGTTCTGAATCCTGTTGTGCCTGTGAATAGGCTGCAGGGGGACGGTGAAGACCAGCAACATCTTTCAGGGCTGCCACCTTCCGTGTGGGACAAGGAGCCGGACGTGTGCCTTTTCGGAAATAGGCTCTGCCGAGGACGAGAGCCATGAGATGTTCCTCCTCTGGGCAAGCCCCGGTCCCAGATCCTGTTGTGCCTGTGAATAGGCTGCAGACGGACGGTGAAGACCAGCAACATCTTTCCGGCCTGCCACCTTCCGTGTGGGACAAGGAGCCGGACTTGTGCCTTTCCAGAATCAGACTCTGCCGAGGACGAGAGCCATGAGATGTTCCTCCTCTGGACAAGCCCGAGTCCCAAATCCTGTTGTGCCTGTGAATAGGCTGCAGGGGGACGGTGAAGACCAGCAACATCTTTCCGGCCTGCCACCTTCCGTGTCGGAAAAGGAGCCGGACGTATGACTTTTCAAAAATAGGCTCTGCCGAGGACGAGAGCCATGATATGTTCCTCCTCTGGGCAAGCCCGGGTCCTGAATCCTGTTGTACCTGTGAATAGGCTGCAGGGGGACGGTGAAGAACAGCAACAGCTTTCAGGGCTGCCACCTTCCGTGTGGGACAAGGAGCCGGACGTGTGCCTTTCGGAAATAGGCTCTGCCGAGGACGAGAGACTAACCCTGACCCTAACCCTAACCCTAAACCCTAACCCTAACCCTAAGCCCATCCCTAACGACCCTAACCCTAACCCTAACCCTAAGCCCTTAACACTAACCCTAACCATAAACCCTAACCCTAACCCTAACTGTAACCCTAACCCGGACCCTATCTCGTAACTCTAATCCTAACCCTAACCCCTAACCCTAACCGTAACCCTAACCACATAACCCTAACACTCACCCTAACACCTAACCCTAACCCTAATCCTAACCCCTAACCCTAACCCCTACCCTAACCCTAACCCTGACCCTAACCCTAACCCTAACCCTAACCCCTAACCCTAACCCTAACCCTAATGACCCTAAACCTAACCCTAACCCTGACCCTAACCCTAACCCTAAGCCTAACCCTAACCCCCTAACCCTAACCCTAACCCTAAACCTAACCCTAACCCTAACCCTAACCCTAACCCCAACCCTAACCCTAACCCCTAACTGTAAACCTTTTCTGACAAGTTGCAGGATGTGTGCCGTTTCCGAAACAGGTTCTGCTGAGGACGAGAGCCATGAGATGTTCCTCCTCTGGGCAAGCCCGGGTCCCAGATCCTGTTATGCCTGTGAATAGGCAGCAGGGGGACGGTGAAGACCAGCAACATCTTTCAGGGCTGCCACCTTCCGTGTGGGACAAGGAGCCGGACGTGTGCCTTTCCAGAATCAGACTCTGCCGAGGACGAGAGCCATGAGATGTTCCTCCTCTGGGCAAGCCCGGGTCCTGAATCCTGTTGTACCTGTGAATAGGCTGCAGGGGGACGGTGAAGACCAGCAACAGCTTTCAGGGCTGCCACCTTCCGTGTGGGACAAGGAGCCGGACGTGTGCCTTTTCGTAAAGAGGCCCTGCCGAGGACGAGAGCCATGAGATGTTCCTCCTCTGTGCAAGCCCGGGTCCCAGATCCTGTTGTACCTATGAATAAGCTGCAGGGGGACGGTGAAGACCAGCAGCAGCTTTCAGGGCTGCCACCTTCCGTGTGGGACAAGGAGCCGGACGTGTGCCTTTTCGGAAACAGGCTCTGCCGAGGACTAGAGACTAACCCTGACCCTAACCCTAACCCTAACCCTAATCGACCCAAACGCTAACCCTAACACTAACACCTAACCCTAACCCTAACCCTAACCCCTACCCTAACCCTAACCCTAATGGACCCTAACCCTAACCCTAACCCTAACCCCTAACCCTAACCCTAACCCTAATGGCCCTAAACCTAACCCTAACCCTGACCCTAACCCTAACCCTAAGCCTAACCCTAACCCCCTAAACCTAACCCTAACCCTAACCCTAACCCTAACCCTAACCCTAACCCCAACCCTAACCCTAACCCCTAAATGTAAACCTTTTCTGACAAGTTGCAGGATGTGTGCCGTTTCCGAAACAGGTTCTGCTGAGGACGAGAGCCATGAGATTTTCCTCCTCTGGGCAAGCCCGTATCCCAGATCCTGTTGTGCCTATGAATAGGCTGCAGGGGGACAGTGAAGACCAGCAACATCTTTCCAGCCTGCCACCTTCCGTGTGGGACACGGAGCCGGACGTGTGCCTTTCCAGAATCAGGCTCTGCCGAGGACGAGAGCCATGAGATGTTCCTCCTCTGGGCAAGCCCGGGTCCCAGATCCTGTTGTGCCTGTGAATAGGCTGCAGGGGGACGGTGAAGACCAGCAGCAGCTTTCAGGGCTGCCACCTTCCGTGTGGGACAAGGAGCCGGACGTGTGCCTTTTCGGAAACAGGCTCTGCCGAGGACTAGAGACTAACCCTGACCCTAACCCTAACCCTAACCCTAATCGACCCAAACGCTAACCCTAACACTAACACCTAACCCTAACCCTAACCCTAACCCCTACCCTAACCCTAACCCTAATGGACCCTAACCCTAACCCTAACCCTAACCCCTAACCCTAACCCTAACCCTAATGGCCCTAAACCTAACCCTAACCCTGACCCTAACCCTAACCCTAAGCCTAACCCTAACCCCCTAAACCTAACCCTAACCCTAACCCTAACCCTAACCCTAACCCCAACCCTAACCCTAACCCCTAAATGTAAACCTTTTCTGACAAGTTGCAGGATGTGTGCCGTTTCCGAAACAGGTTCTGCTGAGGACGAGAGCCATGAGATTTTCCTCCTCTGGGCAAGCCCGGGTCCCAGATCCTGTTGTGCCTGTGAATAGGCTGCAGGGGGACGGTGAAGACCAGCAACTTCTTTCAGGGCTGCCACCTTCCGTGTGGGACAAGGAGCCGGACGTGTGCCTTTTCGGAAATAGGCTCTGCCGAGGACGAGAGCCATGAGATGTTCCTCCTCTGGGCAAGCCCGGGTCCCAGATCCTGTCGTACCTGTGAATAGGGTGCAGGGGGACGGTGAAGACCAGCAACAGCTTTGAGGGCTGACACCTTCCTTGTGGGACAAGGAGCCGGACGTGTGCATTTTCGGAATCGGGCTCTGCCGAGGACGAGAGGCATGAGATGTTCCTCCTCTGGGCAAGCCCGGGTCCCAGATCCTGTTGTACCTGTGAATAAGCTGCAGGGGGACGGTGAAGACCAGCAACAGCTTTCAAGGCTGCCACCTTCCGTGTGGGACAAGGAGCCGGACGTGTGCCTTTTCGGGAAGATGCTCTGCCGAGGACAAGAGCCATGAGATGTTCCTCCTCTGGGCAAGCCCGGGTCCTGAATCCTGTTGTACCTGTGAATAGGCTGCAGGGGGACGGTGAAGACCAACAACAGCTTTCAGGGCTGCCACCTTCCGTGTGGGACAAGGAGCCGGACGTGTGCCTTTCCGGAAATAGGCTCTGCCGAGGACGAGAGCCATGAGATGTTCCTCCTCTGGGCAAGCCCGGGTCCCAGATCCTGTTGTGCCTGTGAATAGGCTGCAGGGGGACGGTGAAGACCAGCAACAGCTTTCAGGGCTGCCACCTTCCGTGTGGGACAAGGAGCCGGACGTGTGCCTTTTCGGAATCGGGATCTGCTGAGGAAGAGAGCCATGAGATGTTCATCCTCTGGGCATGCCCGGGTTCTGAATCCTGTTGTGCCTGTGAATAGGCTGCAGGGGGACGGTGAAGACCAGCAACATCTTTCAGGGCTGCCACCTTCCGTGTGGGACAAGGAGCCGGACGTGTGCCTTTTCGGAAATAGGCTCTGCCGAGGACGAGAGCCATGAGATGTTCCTCCTCTGGGCATGCCCGGGTCCTGAATCCTGTTGTGCCTGTGAATAGGCTGCAGGGGGATGGTGAAGACCAGCAACATCTTTCCGGCCTGCCACCTTCCGTGTGGGACAAGGAGCCGGACGTGTGCCTTTCCAGAATCAGACTCTGCCGAGGACGAGAGCCATGAGATGTTCCTCCTCTGGACAAGCCCGAGTCCCAAATCCTGTTGTGCCTGTGAATAGGCTGCAGGGGGACGGTGAAGACCAGCAACATCTTTCCGGCCTGCCACCTTCCGTGTCGGAAAAGGAGCCGGACGTATGACTTTTCAAAAATAGGCTCTGCCGAGGACGAGAGCCATGATATGTTCCTCCTCTGGGCAAGCCCGGGTCCTGAATCCTGTTGTACCTGTGAATAGGCTGCAGGGGGACGGTGAAGAACAGCAACAGCTTTCAGGGCTGCCACCTTCCGTGTGGGACAAGGAGCCGGACGTGTGCCTTTTCGGAAACAGGCTCTGCCGAGGACGAGAGACTAACCCTGACCCTAACCCTAACCCTAAACCCTAACCCTAACCCTAAGCCCATCCCTAACGACCCTAACCCTAACCCTAACCCTAAGCCCTTAACACTAACCCTAACCCTAAACCCTAACCCTCACCCTAACTGTAACCCTAACCCGGACCCTATCTCGTAACTCTAATCCTAACCCTAACCCCTAACCCTAACCGTAACCCTAACCACATAACCCTAACACTCACCCTAACACCTAACCCTAACCCTAATCCTAACCCCTAACCCTAACCCCTACCCTAACCCTAACCCTGACCCTAACCCTAACCCTAACCCTAACCCCTAACCCTAACCCTAACCCTAATGGCCCTAAACCTAACCCTAACCCTGACCCTAACCCTAACCCTAAGCCTAACCCTAACCCCCTAACCCTAACCCTAACCCTAAACCTAACCCTAACCCTAACCCTAACCCTAACCCCAACCCTAACCCTAACCCCTAATTGTAAACCTTTTCTGACAAGTTGCAGGATGTGTGCCGTTTCCGAAACAGGTTCTGCTGAGGACGAGAGCCATGAGATGTTCCTCCTCTGGGCAAGCCCGGGTCCCAGATCCTGTTATGCCTGTGAATAGGCAGCAGGGGGACGGTGAAGACCAGCAACATCTTTCCAGCCTGCCACCTTCCGTGTGGGACAAGGAGCCGGACGTGTGCCTTTCCAGAATCAGACTCTGCCGAGGACGAGAGCCATGAGATGTTCCTCCTCTGGGCAAGCCCGGGTCCCAGATCCTGTTGTGCCTGTGAATAGGCTGCAGGGGGACGGTGAAGACCAGCAACAGCTTTCCGGCCTACCACCTTCCGTGTCGGACAAGGAGCCGGACGTGTGACTTTTCAGAAGTAGGCTCTGCCGAGGACGAGAGCCATGAGATGTTCCTCCTCTGGGCATGCCCGGGTCCTGAATCCTGTTGTGCCTGTGAATAGGCTGCAGGGGGACGGTGAAGACCAGCAACAGCTTTCAGGGCTGCCACCTTCCGTGTGGGACAAGGAGCCGGACGTGTGCCTTTTCGGAAACAGGCCCTGCCGAGGACGAGAGACATGAGATGTTCCTCCTCTGGGCAAGCCCGGGTCCAAAATCCTGTTGTGCCTGTGAATAGGCTGCAGGGGGACGGTGAAGACCAGCAACATCTTTCCGGCCTACCACCTTCCGTGTCGGACAAGGAGCCGGACGTGTGACTTTTCAGATGTAGGCTCTGCCGAGGACGAGAGCCATGATATGTTCCTCCTCTGGGCAAGCCCGGGTCCTGAATCCTGTTGTACCTGTGAATAGGCTGCAGGGGGACGGTGAAGACCAGCAACAGCTTTCAGGGCTGCCACCTTCCGTGTGGGACAAGGAGCCGGACGTGTGCCTTCTCGAAAAGAGGCCCTGCCGAGGACGAGAGCCATGAGATGTTCCTCCTCTGGGCAAGCCCGGGTCCCAGATCCTGTTGTGCCTGTGAATAGGCTGCAGGGGGACGGTGAAGACCAGCAACTTCTTTCAGGGCTGCCACCTTCCGTGTGGGACAAGGAGCCGGACGTGTGCCTTCTCGAAAAGAGGCCCTGCCGAGGACGAGAGCCATGAGATGTTCCTCCTCAGGGCAAGCCCGGGTCCCAGATCCTGTTGTGCCTGTGAATAGGCTGCAGGGGGATGGTGAAGACCAGCAACATCTTTCCGGCCTACCACCTTCCGTATCGGACAAGGAGCCGGACGTGTGCCTTTTCGGAAACAGGCCCTGTCGAGGATGAGAGCCATGAGATGTTCCTCCTCTGGGCATGCCCGGGTCCTGAATCCTGTTGTGCCTGTGAATAGGCTGCAGAGGGACGGTGAAGACCAGCAACAGCTTTCAGGGCTGCCACCTTCCGTGTGCGACAAGGAGACGGACGTGTGCCTTTTTGGAAACAGGCTCTACCGAGGACGAGAGACTAACCCTGAACCTAACCCTAACCCTAACCCCTAACCCTAACCCTAAGCCCATCCCTAACGACCCTAACCCTAACCCTAACCCTAAGCCCTTAACACTAACCCTAACCCTAAACCCTAACCCTAACCCTAACTGTAACCCTAACCCGGACCCTATCTCGTAACTCTAACCCTAACCCTAACCCCTAAACCTAACCGTAACCCTAACCACCTAACCCTAAGACTCGCCCTAACACCTAACCCTAACCCTAATCCTAACCCCTAACCCTAACCCCTACCCTAACCCTAACCCTAATGTACCCTAACCCTAACCCTAACACTAACCCCTAACCCTAACACTAACCCTAATGGCCCTAACCCTAACCCTAACCCTGACCCTAACCATAACCCTAAGCCTAACCCTAACCCCCTAACCCTAACCCTAACCCTAAACCTAACCCTAACCCTAACCCTAAACCTTACCCCAACCCTAACCCTAATCCCTAACTGTAAACCTTTTTTGACAAGTTGCAGGATGTGTGCCGTTTCCGAAACAGGTTCTGCTGAGGACGAGAGCCATGAGATTTTCCTCCTCTGGGCAAGCCCGGGTCCCAGATCCTGTTGTGCCTGTGAATACGCTGCAGGGGGACGGTGAAGACCAGCAACATCTTTCAGGGCTGCCACCTTCCGTGTGGGACAAGGAGCCGGACGTGTGCCTTTCCGGAATCAGGCTCTGCCGAGGACGAGAGCCATGAGATGTTCCTCCTCTGGGCAAGCCCGGGTCCCAGATCCTGTTGTGCCTGTGAATAGGCTGCAGGGGGACGGTGACGACCAGCAACATCTTTCCAGCCTGCCACCTTCCGTGTGGGACAAGGAGCCGGACGTGTGCCTTTCCAGAATCAGACTCTGCCGAGGACGAGAGCCATGAGATGTTCCTCCTCTGGGCAAGCCCGGGTCCCAGATCCTGTTGTGCCTGTGAATAGGCTGCAGGGGGACGGTGAAGACCAGCAACAGCTTTCCGGCCTACCACCTTCCGTGTCGGACAAGGAGCCGGACTTGTGACTTTTCAAAAGTAGGCTCTGTCGAGGACGAGAGCCATGAGATGTTCCTCCTCTGGGCAAGCCCGGGTCCCAGATCCTGTCGTACCTGTGAATAGGCTGCAGGGGGACGGTGAAGACCAGCAACATCTTTCCGGCCTGCCACCTTCCGTGTGGGACAAGGAGCCGGACGTGTGCCTTTCCGGAATCAGGCTCTGCCGAGGACGAGAGACATGAGATGTTCCTCCTCTGGGCAAGCCCGGGTCCCAGATCCTGTTGTGCCTGTGAATAGGCTGCAGGGGGACGGTGAAGACCAGCAACAGCTTTCAGGGCTGCCACCTTCCGTGTGGGACAAGGAGCCGGACGTGTGCCTTTTCGGAAATAGGCTCTGCCGAGGACGAGAGCCATGAGATGTTCCTCCTCTGGGCATGCCCGGGTCCTGAATCCTGTTGTGCCTGTGAATAGGCTGCAGGGGGATGGTGAAGACCAGCAACATCTTTCCGGCCTGCCACCTTCCGTGTGGGACAAGGAGCCGGACGTGTGCCTTTCCAGAATCAGACTCTGCCGAGGACGAGAGCCATGAGATGTTCCTCCTCTGGACAAGCCCGGGTCCCAAATCCTGTTGTGCCTGTGAATAGGCTGCAGGGGGACGGTGAAGACCAGCAACATCTTTCCGGCCTGCCACCTTCCGTGTCGGAAAAGGAGCCGGACGTATGACTTTTCAAAAATAGGCTCTGCCGAGGACGAGAGCCATGATATGTTCCTCCTCTGGGCAAGCCCGGGTCCTGAATCCTGTTGTACCTGTGAATAGGCTGCAGGGGGACGGTGAAGACCAGCAACATCCTTCAGGGCTGCCACCTTCCGTGTGGGACAAGGAGCCGGACGTGTGCCTTTTCGGAAACAGGCTCTGCCGAGGACGAGAGACTAACCCTGACCCTAACCCTAACCCTAAACCCTAACCCTAACCCTAAGCCCATCCCTAACGACCCTAACCCTAACCCTAACCCTAAGCCCTTAACACTAACCCTAACCCTAAACCCTAACCCTAACCCTAACTGTAACCCTAACCCGGACCCTATCTCGTAACTCTAATCCTAACCCTAACCCCTAACCCTAACCGTAACCCTAACCACCTAACCCTAACACTCACCCTAACACCTAACCCTAACCCTAATCCTAACCCCTAACCCTAACCCCTACCCTAACCCTAACCCTAATGGACCCTAACCCTAACCCTAACCCTAACCCCTAACCCTAACCCTAACCCTAATGACCCTAAACCTAACCCTAACCCTGACCCTAACCCTAACCCTAAGCCTAACCCTAACCCCCTAACCCTAACCCTAACCCTAAACCTAACCCTAACCCTAACCCTAACCCTAACCCCAACCCTAACCCTAACCCCTAACTGTAAACCTTTTCTGACAAGTTGCAGGATGTGTGCCGTTTCCGAAAAAGGTTCTGCTGAGGACGAGAGCCATGAGATGTTCCTCCTCTGGGCAAGCCCGGGTCCCAGATCCTGTTGTGCCTGTGAATAGGCTGCAGGGGGACGGTGAAGACCAGCAACATCTTTCCAGCCTGCCACCTTCCGTGTGGGACAAGGAGCCGGACGTGTGCCTTTTCGGAAAGAGGCCCTGCCGAGGACGAGAGCCATGAGATGTTCCTCCTCTGGGCAAGCCCGGGTCCCAGATCCTGTTGTGCCTGTGAATAGGCTGCAGGGGGACTGTGAAGACCAGCAACAGCTTTCAGGGCTGCCACCTTCCTTGTGGGACAAGGAGCCGGACGTGTGCCTTTTCGGAATCGGGCTCTGCCGAGGAAGAGAGCCATGAGATCTTCCTCCTCTGGGCATGCCCGGGTCCTGAATCCTGTTGTGCCTGTGAATAGGCTGCAGGGGGATGGTGAAGACCAGCAACATCTTTCCGGCCTGCCACCTTCCTTGTGGGACAAGGAGCCGGACGTGTGCCTTTCCAGAATCAGACTCTGCCGAGGACGAGAGCCATGATATGTTCCTCCTCTGGGCAAGCCCGGGTCCTGAATCCTGTTGTACCTGTGAATAGGCTGCAGGGGGACGGTGAAGACCAGCAACATCCTTCAGGGCTGCCACCTTCCGTGTGGGACAAGGAGCCGGACGTGTGCCTTTTCGGAAACAGGATCTGCCGAGGACGACAAACTAACCCTGACCCTAACCCTAACCCTAACCCCTAACCCTAACCCTAAGCCCATCCCTAACGACCCTCACCCTAACCCTAACCCTAAGCCCTTAACACTAACCCTAACCCTAAACCCTAACCCTAACCCTAACTGTAACCCTAACCCGGACCCTATCTCGTAACTCTAACCCTAACCCTAACCCCTAACCCTAACCGTAACCCTAACCACCTAACCCTAACACTCGCCCTAACACCTAACCCTAACCCTAATCCTAACCCCTAACCCTAACCCCTACCCTAACCCTAACCCTAATGTACCCTAACCCTAACCCTAACCCTAACCCCTAACCCTAACCCTAACCCTAATGACCCTAAACCTAACCCTAACCCTGACCCTAACCCTAACCCTAAGCCTAACCCTAACCCCCTAACCATAACCCTAACCCTAACCCTAACCCCAACCCTAACCCTAACCCCTAACTGTAAACCTTTTCTGACAAGTTGCAGGATGTGTGCCGTTTCCGAAACAGGTTCTGCTGAGGACGAGAGCCATGAGATGTTCCTCCTCTGGGCAAGCCCGGGTCCCAGATCCTGTTGTGCCTGTGAATAGGCTGCAGGGGGACGGTGAAGACCAGCAACAGCTTTCAGGGCTGCCACCTTCCGTGTGGGACAAGGAGCCGGACGTGTGCCTTTCCGGAATCAGGCTCTGCCGAGGACGAGAGCCATGAGATGTTCCTCCTCTGGGCAAGCCCGGGTCCCAGATCCTGTTGTGCCTGTGAATAGGCTGCAGGGGGACGGTGAAGACCAGCAACATCTTTCCGGCCTACCACCTTCCGTGTCGGACAAGGAGCCGGACGTGTGACTTTTCAGAAGTAGGCTCTGCCGAGGACGAGAGCCATGAGATGTTCCTCCTCTGGGCAAGCCCGGGTCCCAGATCCTGTTGTGCCTGTGAGTAGGCTGCAGGGGGACGGTGAAGACCAGCAACATCTTTCAGGGCTGCCACCTTCCGTGTGGGACAAGGAGCCGGACGTGTGCCTTTCCAGAATCAGACTCTGCCGAGGACGAGAGCCAAGAGATGTTCCTCCTCTGGGCAAGCTCGGGTCCTGAATCCTGTTGTACCTGTGAATAGGCTGCAGGGGGACGGTGAAGACCAGCAACAGCTTTCAGGGCTGCCACCTTCCGTGTGGGACAAGGAGCCGGACGTGTGCCTTTTCGAAAAGAGGCCCTGCCGAGGACGAGAGCCATGAGATGTTCCTCCTCTGGGCAAGCCGGGGTCCCTGATCCTGTTGTGCCTGTGAATAGGCTGCAGGGGGACGGTGAAGACCAGCAACACCTTTCAGGGCTGCCACCTTCCGTGTGGGACAAGGAGCCGGACGTGTGCCTTTTCGGAAAGAGGCCCTGCCGAGGACGAGAGCCATGAGATGTTCCTCCTCTGGGCAAGCCCGGGTCCCAGATCCTGTTGTGCCTGTGAATAGGCTGCAGGGGGACGGTGAAGACCAGCAACAGCTTTCAGGGCTGCCACCTTCCGTGTGGGACAAGGAGCCGGACGTGTGCCTTTCCAGAATCAGGCTCTGCCGAGGACGAGAGCCATGAGATGTTCCTCCTCTGGGCAAGCCCGGGTCCCAGATCCTGTTGTGCCTTTGAATAGGCTGCAGGGGGACGGTGAAGACCAGCAACATCTTTCCGGCCTACCACCTTCCGTGTCGGACAAGGAGCCGGACGTGTGACTTTTCAGAAGTAGGCTCTGCCGAGGACGAGAGCCATGATATGTTCCTACTCTGGGTAAGACCGGGTCCTGAATCCTGTTGTGCCTGTGAATAGGCTGCAGGGGGACGGTGAAGACCAGCAACAGCTTTCAGGGCTGCCACCTTCCGTGTGGGACAAGGAGCCGGACGTGTGCCTTTTTGGAAACAGGCTCTGCCGAGGACGAGAGACTAACCCTGACCCTAACCCTAACCCTAACCCCTAACCCTAACCCTAAGCCCATCCCTAACGACCCTAACCCTAACCCTAACCCTAAGCCCTTAACACTAACCCTAACCCTAAACCCTAACCCTAACCCTAACTGTAACCCTAACCCGGACCCTATCTCGTAACTCTAACCCTAACCCTATCCCCTAACCCTAACCGTAACCCTAACCACCTAACCCTAAGACTCGCCCTAACACCTAACCCTAACCCTAATCCTAACCCCTAACCCTAACCCCTACCCTAACCCTAACCCTAATGTACCCTAACCTTAACCCTAACCCTAACCCCTAACCCTAACACTAACCCTAATGGCCCTAACCCTAACCCTAACCCTGACCCTAACCCTAACCCTAAGCCTAACCCTAACCCCCTAACCCTAACCCTAACCCTAAACCTAACCCCAACCCTAACCCTAACCCCTAACTGTAAACCTTTTCTGACAAGTTGCAGGATGTGTGCCGTTTCCGAAACAGGTTCTGCTGAGGACGAGAGCCATGAGATTTTCCTCCTCTGGGCAAGCCCGTATCCCAGATCCTGTTGTGCCTGTGAATAGGCTGCAGGGGGACGGTGAAGACCAGCAACAGCTTTCAGGGCTGCCACCTTCCGTGTGGGACAAGGAGCCGGACGTGTGCCTTTCCAGAATCAGACTCTGCCGAGGACGAGAGCCATGAGATGTTCCTCCTCTGGGCAAGCCCGGGTCCCAGATCCTGTTGTGCCTGTGAATAGGCTGCAGGGGGACGGTGAAGACCAGCAACATCTTTCCGGCCTATCACCTTCCGTGTCGGACAAGGAGCCGGACGTGTGACTTTTCAGAAGTAGGCTCTGCCGAGGACGAGAGCCATGATATGTTCCTCCTCTGGGCAAGCCCGGGTCCTGAATCCTGTTGTACCTGTGAATACGCTGCAGGGGGACGGTGAAGACCAGCAACAGCTTTCAGGGCTGCCACCTTCCGTGTGGGACAAGGAGCCGGACGTGTGCCTTCTCGAAAAGAGGCCCTGCCGAGGACGAGAGCCATGAGATGTTCCTCCTCTGGGCAAGCCCTGGTCCCAGATCCTGTTGTGCCTGTGAATAGGCTGCAGGGGGACGGTGAAGACCAGCAACACCTTTCAGGGCTGCCACCTTCCGTGTGGGACAAGGAGCCGGACGTGTGCCTTTTCGGGAAGAGGCTCTGCCGAGGACAAGAGCCATGATATGTTCCTCCTCTGGGCGTGCCCGGGTCCTGAATACTGTTGTGCCGTAGAATAGGCTGCAGGGGGACGGTGAAGACCAGCAACATCTTTCCGGCCTGCCACCTTTCGTGTGGGACAAGGAGCCGGACGTGTGACTTTTCAGAAATAGGCTCTGCCGAGGACGAGAGCCATGAGATGTTCCTCCTCTGGGCAAGCCCGGGTCCCAGATCCTGTCGTACCTGTGAATAGGCTGCAGGGGGACGGTGAAGACCAGCAACATCTTTCCGGCCTGCCACCTTCCGTGTGGGACAAGGAGCCGGACGTGTGCCTTTCCAGAATCAGACTCTGCCGAGGACGAGAGCCATGAGATGTTCCTCCTCTGGGCAAGCCCGGGTCCCAGATCCTGTTGTGCCTGTGAATAGGCTGCAGGGGGACGGTGAAGACCAGCAACATCTTTCCGGCCTGCCACCTTCTGTGTCGGACAAGGAGCCGCACGTATGAATTTTCAAAAACAGGCCCTGCCGAGGACGAGAGCCATGATATGTTCCTCCTCTGGGCAAGCCCGGGTCCTGAATCCTGTTGTACCTGTGAATAGGCTGCAGGGGGACGGTGAAGACCAGCAACAGCTTTCAGGGCTGCCACCTTCCGTGTGGGACAAGGAGCCGGACGTGTGCCTTTTCGGAAAGAGGCCCTGCCGAGGACGAGAGCCATGAGATGTTCCTCCTCTGGGCAAGCCCGGGTCCCAGATCCTGTTGTGCCTGTGAATAGGCTGCAGGGGGACGGTGAAGACCAGCAACAGCTTTCAGGGCTGCCACCTTCCGTGTGGGACAAGGAGCCGGACGTGTGCCTTTCCAGAATCAGGCTCTGCCGAGGACGAGAGCCATGAGATGTTCCTCCTCTGGGCAAGCCCGGGTCCCAGATCCTGTTGTGCCTTTGAATAGGCTGCAGGGGGACGGTGAAGACCAGCAACATCTTTCCGGCCTACCACCTTCCGTGTCGGACAAGGAGACGGACGTGTGACTTTTCAGAAGTAGGCTCTGCCGAGGACGAGAGCCATGATATGTTCCTACTCTGGGTAAGACCGGGTCCTGAATCCTGTTGTGCCTGTGAATAGGCTGCAGGGGGACGGTGAAGACCAGCAACAGCTTTCAGGGCTGTCACCTTCCGTGTGGGACAAGGAGCCGGACGTGTGCCTTTTTGGAAACAGGCTCTGCCGAGGACGAGAGACTAACCCTGACCCTAACCCTAACCCTAACCCCTAACCCTAACCCTAAGCCCATCCCTAACGACCCTAACCCTAACCCTAACCCTAAGCCCTTAACACTAACCCTAACCCTAAACCCTAACCCTAACCCTAACTGTAACCCTAACCCGGACCCTATCTCGTAACTCTAACCCTAACCCTATCCCCTAACCCTAACCGTAACCCTAACCACCTAACCCTAAGACTCGCCCTAACACCTAACCCTAACCCTAATCCTAACCCCTAACCCTAACCCCTACCCTAACCCTAACCCTAATGTACCCTAACCTTAACCCTAACCCTAACCCCTAACCCTAACACTAACCCTAATGGCCCTAACCCTAACCCTAACCCTGACCCTAACCCTAACCCTAAGCCTAACCCTAACCCCCTAACCCTAACCCTAACCCTAAACCTAACCCTAACCCTAACCCTAAACCTAACCCCAACCCTAACCCTAACCCCTAACTGTAAACCTTTTCTGACAAGTTGCAGGATGTGTGCCGTTTCCGAAACAGGTTCTGCTGAGGACGAGAGCCATGAGATTTTCCTCCTCTGGGCAAGCCCGGGTCCCAGATCCTGTTGTGCCTGTGAATACGCTGCAGGGGGACGGTGAAGACCAGCAACATCTTTCAGGGCTGCCACCTTCCGTGTGGGACAAGGAGCTGGACGTGTGCCTTTCCGGAATCAGGCTCTGCCGAGGACGAGAGCCATGAGATGTTCCTCCTCTGGGCAAGCCCGGGTCCCAGATCCTGTTGTGCCTGTGAATAGGCTGCAGGGGGACGGTGAAGACCAGCAACATCTTTCCAGCCTGCAACCTTCCGTGTGGGACAAGGAGCCGGACGTGTGCCTTTCCAGAATCAGACTCTGCCGAGGACGAGAGCCATGAGATGTTCCTCCTCTGGGCAAGCCCGGGTCCCAGATCCTGTTGTGCCTGTGAATAGGCTGCAGGGGGACGGTGAAGACCAGCAACATCTTTCCGGCCTACCACCTTCCGTGTCGGACAAGGAGCCGGACGTGTGACTTTTCAGAAGTAGGCTCTGCCGAGGACGAGAGCCATGATATGTTCCTCCTCTGGGCAAGCCCGGGTCCTGAATCCTGTTGTACCTGTGAATAGGCTGCAGGGGGACGGTGAAGACCAGCAACAGCTTTCAGGGCTGCCACCTTCCGTGTGGGACAAGGAGCCGGACGTGTGCCTTCTCGAAAAGAGGCCCTGCCGAGGACGAGAGCCATGAGATGTTCCTCCTCTGGGCAAGCCCGGGTCCCAGATCCTGTTGTGCCTGTGAATAGGCTGCAGGGGGACGGTGAAGACCAGCAACTTCTTTCAGGGCTGCCACCTTCCGTGTGGGACAAGGAGCCGGACGTGTGCCTTTTCGGGAAGAGGCTCTGCCGAGGACAAGAGCCATGATATGTTCCTCCTCTGGGCAAGCCCGGGTCCTGAATACTGTTGTGCCGTAGAATAGGCTGCAGGGGGACGGTGAAGACCAGCAACATCTTTCCGGCCTGCCACCTTTCGTGTGGGACAAGGAGCCGGACGTGTGACTTTTCAGAAATAGGCTCTGCCGAGGACGAGAGCCATGAGATGTTCCTCCTCTGGGCAAGCCCGGGTCCCAGATCCTGTCGTACCTGTGAATAGGCTGCAGGGGGATGGTGAAGACCAGCAACATCTTTCCGGCCTGCCACCTTCCGTGTGGGACAAGGAGCCGGACGTGTGCCTTTCCAGAATCAGACTCTGCCGAGGACGAGAGCCATGAGATGTTCCTCCTCTGGGCAAACCCGGGTCCCAGATCCTGTTGTGCCTGTGAATAGGCTGCAGGGGGACGGTGAAGACCAGCAACATCTTTCCGGCCTGCCACCTTCCGTGTCGGACAAGGAGCCGCACGTATGAATTTTCAAAAACAGGCCCTGCCGAGGACGAGAGCCATGATATGTTCCTCCTCTGGGCAAGCCCGGGTCCTGAATCCTGTTGTACCTGTGAATAGGCTGCAGGGGGACGGTGAAGACCAGCAACAGCTTTCAGGGCTGCCACCTTCCGTGTGGGACAAGGAGCCGGACGTGTGCCTTTTCGGAAAGAGGCCCTGCCGAGGACGAGAGCCATGAGATGTTCCTCCTCTGGGCAAGCCCGGGTCCCAGATCCTGTTGTGCCTGTGAATAGGCTGCAGGGGGACGGTGAAGACCAGCAACAGCTTTCAGGGCTGCCACCTTCCGTGTGGGACAAGGAGCCGGACGTGTGCCTTTCCGGAATCAGGCTCTGCCGAGGACGAGAGCCATGAGATGTTCCTCCTCTGGGCAAGCCCTGGTCCCAGATCCTGTTGTGCCTTTGAATAGGCTGCAGGGGGACGGTGAAGACCAGCAACATCTTTCCGGCCTACCACCTTCCGTGTCGGACAAGGAGCCGGACGTGTGACTTTTCAGAAGTAGGCTCTGCCGAGGACGAGAGCCATGATATGTTCCTACTCTGGGTAAGCCGGGTCCTGAATCCTGTTGTGCCTGTGAATAGGCTGCAGGGGGACGGTGAAGACCAGCAACAGCTTTCCGGCCTGCCACCTTCCGTGTGGGACAAGGAGCCGGACGTGTGCCTTTTCGGAAACAGGCCCTGCCGAGGACGAGAGACATGAGATGTTCCTCCTCTGGGCAAGCCCGGGTCCCTGATCCTGTTGTGCCTGTGAATAGGCTGCAGGGGGACGGTGAAGACCAGCAACAGCTTTCAGGGCTGCCACCTTCCGTGTGGGACAAGGAGCCGGACGTGTGCCTTTTTGGAAACAGGCTCTGCCGAGGACGAGAGACTAACCCTGACCCTAACCATAACCCTAACCCCTAACCCTAACCCTAAGCCCATCCCTAACGACCCTAACCCTAACCCTAACCCTAAGCCCTTAACACTAACCCTAACCCTAAACCCTAACCCTAACCCTAACTGTAACCCTAACCCGGACCCTATCTCGTAACTCTAACCCTAACCCTAACCCCTAACCCTAACCGTAACCCTAACCACCTAACCCTAAGACTCGCCCTAACACCTAACCCTAACCCTAATCCTAACCCCTAACCCTAACCCCTACCCTAACCCTAACCCTAATGTACCCTAACCCTAACCCTAACCCTAACCCCTAACCCTAACACTAACCCTAATGGCCCTAACCCTAACCCTAACCCTGACCCTAACCCTAACCCTAAGCCTAACCCTAACCCCCTAACCCTAACCCTAACCCTAACCCTAACCCTAACCCTAACCCTAAACCTAACCCTAACCCTAACCCTAACCCCTAACTGTAAACCTTTTCTGACAAGTTGCAGGATGTGTGCCGTTTCCGAAACAGGTTCTGCTGAGGACGAGAGCCATGAGATTTTCCTCCTCTGGGCAAGCCCGGGTCCCAGATCCTGTTGTGCCTGTGAATACGCTGCAGGGGGACGGTGAAGACCAGCAACATCTTTCAGGGCTGCCACCTTCCGTGTGGGACAAGGAGCCGGACGTGTGCCTTTCCGGAATCAGGCTCTGCCGAGGACGAGAGCCATGAGATGTTCCTCCTCTGGGCAAGCCCGGGTCCCAGATCCTGTTGTGCCTGTGAATAGGCTGCAGGGGGACGGTGAAGACCAGCAACATCTTTCCAGCCTGCCACCTTCCGTGTGGGACAAGGAGCCGGACGTGTGCCTTCTCGAAAAGAGGCCCTACCGAGGACGAGAGCCATGAGATGTTCCTCCTCTGGGCAAGCCCGGGTCCCAGATCCTGTTGTGCCTGTGAATAGGCTGCAGGGGGACTGTGAAGACCAGCAACAGCTTTCAGGGCTGCCACCTTCCTTGTGGGACAAGGAGCCGGACGTGTGCCTTTTCGGAATCGGGCTCTGCCGAGGAAGAGAGCCATGAGATCTTCCTCCTCTGGGCATGCCCGGGTCCTGAATCCTGTTGTTCCTGTGAATAGGCTGCAGGGGGATGGTGAAGACCAGCAACATCTTTCCGGCCTGCCACCTTCCGTGTGGGACAAGGAGCCGGACGTGTGCCTTTCCAGAATCAGACTCTGCCGAGGACGAGAGCCATGATATGTTCCTCCTCTGGGCAAGCCCGGGTCCTGAATCCTGTTGTACCTGTGAATAGGCTGCAGGGGGACGGTGAAGACCAGCAACATCCTTCAGGGCTGCCACCTTCCGTGTGGGACAAGGAGCCGGACGTGTGCCTTTTCGGAAACAGGCTCTGCCGAGGACGACAGACTAACCCTGACCCTAACCCTAACCCTAACCCCTAACCCTAACCCTAAGCCCATCCCTAACGACCCTCACCCTAACCCTAACCCTAAGCCCTTAACACTAACCCTAACCCTAAACCCTAACCCTAACCCTAACTGTAACCCTAACCCGGACCCTATCTCGTAACTCTAACCCTAACCCTAACCCCTAACCCTAACCGTAACCCTAACCACCTAACCCTAACACTCGCCCTAACACCTAACCCTAACCCTAATCCTAACCCCTAACCCTAACCCCTACCCTAACCCTAACCCTAATGTACCCTAACCCTAACCCTAACCCTAACCCCTAACCCTAACACTAACCCTAATGGCCCTAACCCTAACCCTAACCCTGACCCTAACCCTAACCCTAAGCCTAACCCTAACCCCCTAACCCTAACCCTAAACCTAACCCTAACCCTAACCCTAAACCTAACCCCAACCCTAACCCTAACCCCTAACTGTAATCCTTTTCTGACAAGTTGCAGGATGTGTGCCGTTTCCGAAACAGGTTCTGCTGAGGACGAGAGCCATGAGATTTTCCTCCTCTGGGCAAGCCCGTATCCCAGATCCTGTTGTGCCTGTGAATACGCTGCAGGGGGACGGTGAAGACCAGCAACATCTTTCAGGGCTGCCACCTTCCGTGTGGGACAAGGAGCCGGACGTGTGCCTTTTTGGAAACAGGCTCTGCCAAGGACGAGAGACTAACCCTGACCCTAACCCTAACCCTAACCCCTAACTCTAACCCTAAGCCCATCCCTAACGACCCTAACCCTAACCCTAACCCTAAGCCCTTAACACTAACCCTAACCCTAAACCCTAACCCTAACCCTAACTGTAACCCTAACCCGGACCCTATCTCGTAACTCTAATCCTAACCCTAACCCCTAACCCTAACCGTAACCCTAACCACCTAACCCTAACACTCACCCTAACACCTAACCCTAACCCTAATCCTAACCCCTAACCCTAACCCCTACCCTAACCCTAACCCTAATGGACCCTAACCCTAACCCTAACCCTAACCCCAACCCTAACCCTAACCCCTAACTGTAAACCTTTTCTGACAAGTTGCAGGATGTGTGCCGTTTCCGAAACAGGTTCTGCTGAGGACGAGAGCCATGAGATGTTCCTCCTCTGGGCAAGCCCGGGTCCCAGATCCTGTTGTGCCTGTGAATAGGCTGCAGGGGGACGGTGAAGACCAGCAACAGCTTTCAGGGCTGCCACCTTCCGTGTGGGACAAGGAGCCGGACGTGTGCCTTTTCGGAAAGAGGCCCTGCCGAGGACGAGAGCCATGAGATGTTCCTCCTCTGGGCAAGCCCGGGTCCCAGATCCTGTTGTGCCTGTGAATAGGCTGCAGGGGGACGGTGAAGACCAGCAACAGCTTTCAGGGCTGCCACCTTCCGTGTGGGACAAGGAGCCGGACGTGTGCCTTTCCGGAATCAGGCTCTGCCGAGGACGAGAGCCATGAGATGTTCCTCCTCTGGGCAAGCCCTGGTCCCAGATCCTGTTGTGCCTTTGAATAGGCTGCAGGGGGACGGTGAAGACCAGCAACATCTTTCCGGCCTACCACCTTCCGTGTCGGACAAGGAGCCGGACGTGTGACTTTTCAGAAGTAGGCTCTGCCGAGGACGAGAGCCATGATATGTTCCTACTCTGGGTAAGCCGGGTCCTGAATCCTGTTGTGCCTGTGAATAGGCTGCAGGGGGACGGTGAAGACCAGCAACATCTTTCCGGCCTGCCACCTTCCGTGTGGGACAAGGAGCCGGATGTGTGACTTTTCGGAAACGGCCCTGCCGAGGACGAGAGACATGAGATGTTCCTCCTCTGGGCAAGCCCGGGTCCCTGATCCTGTTGTGCCTGTGAATAGGCTGCAGGGGGACGGTGAAGACCAGCAACAGCTTTCAGGGCTGCCACCTTCCGTGTGGGACAAGGAGCCGGACGTGTGCCTTTTTGGAAACAGGCTCTGCCGAGGACGAGAGACTAACCCTGACCCTAACCATAACCCTAACCCCTAACCCTAACCCTAAGCCCATCCCTAACGACCCTAACCCTAACCCTAACCCTAAGCCCTTAACACTAACCCTAACCCTAAACCCTAACCCTAACCCTAACTGTAACCCTAACCCGGACCCTATCTCGTAACTCTAACCCTAACCCTAACCCCTAACCCTAACCGTAACCCTAACCACCTAACCCTAAGACTCGCCCTAACACCTAACCCTAACCCTAATCCTAACCCCTAACCCTAACCCCTACCCTAACCCTAACCCTAATGTACCCTAACCCTAACCCTAACCCTAACCCCTAACCCTAACACTAACCCTAATGGCCCTAACCCTAACCCTAACCCTGACCCTAACCCTAACCCTAAGCCTAACCCTAACCCCCTAACCCTAACCCTAACCCTAAACCTAACCCTAACCCTAACCGTAACCCTAACCCTAACCCTAACCCTAACCCCTAACTGTAAACCTTTTCTGACAAGTTGCAGGATGTGTGCCGTTTCCGAAACAGGTTCTGCTGAGGACGAGAGCCATGAGATTTTCCTCCTCTGGGCAAGCCCGGGTCCCAGATCCTGTTGTGCCTGTGAATACGCTGCAGGGGGACGGTGAAGACCAGCAACATCTTTCAGGGCTGCCACCTTCCGTGTGGGACAAGGAGCCGGACGTGTGCCTTTCCGGAATCAGGCTCTGCCGAGGACGAGAGCCATGAGATGTTCCTCCTCTGGGCAAGCCCGGGTCCCAGATCCTGTTGTGCCTGTGAATAGGCTGCAGGGGGACGGTGAAGACCAGCAACATCTTTCCAGCCTGCCACCTTCCGTGTGGGACAAGGAGCCGGACGTGTGCCTTCTCGAAAAGAGGCCCTACCGAGGACGAGAGCCATGAGATGTTCCTCCTCTGGGCAAGCCCGGGTCCCAGATCCTGTTGTGCCTGTGAATAGGCTGCAGGGGGACTGTGAAGACCAGCAACAGCTTTCAGGGCTGCCACCTTCCTTGTGGGACAAGGAGCCGGACGTGTGCCTTTTCGGAATCGGGCTCTGCCGAGGAAGAGAGCCATGAGATCTTCCTCCTCTGGGCATGCCCGGGTCCTGAATCCTGTTGTTCCTGTGAATAGGCTGCAGGGGGATGGTGAAGACCAGCAACATCTTTCCGGCCTGCCACCTTCCGTGTGGGACAAGGAGCCGGACGTGTGCCTTTCCAGAATCAGACTCTGCCGAGGACGAGAGCCATGATATGTTCCTCCTCTGGGCAAGCCCGGGTCCTGAATCCTGTTGTACCTGTGAATAGGCTGCAGGGGGACGGTGAAGACCAGCAACATCCTTCAGGGCTGCCACCTTCCGTGTGGGACAAGGAGCCGGACGTGTGCCTTTTCGGAAACAGGCTCTGCCGAGGACGACAGACTAACCCTGACCCTAACCCTAACCCTAACCCCTAACCCTAACCCTAAGCCCATCCCTAACGACCCTCACCCTAACCCTAACCCTAAGCCCTTAACACTAACCCTAACCCTAAACCCTAACCCTAACCCTAACTGTAACCCTAACCCGGACCCTATCTCGTAACTCTAACCCTAACCCTAACCCCTAACCCTAACCGTAACCCTAACCACCTAACCCTAACACTCGCCCTAACACCTAACCCTAACCCTAATCCTAACCCCTAACCCTAACCCCTACCCTAACCCTAACCCTAATGTACCCTAACCCTAACCCTAACCCTAACCCCTAACCCTAACACTAACCCTAATGGCCCTAACCCTAACCCTAACCCTGACCCTAACCCTAACCCTAAGCCTAACCCTAACCCCCTAACCCTAACCCTAAACCTAACCCTAACCCTAACCCTAAACCTAACCCCAACCCTAACCCTAACCCCTAACTGTAATCCTTTTCTGACAAGTTGCAGGATGTGTGCCGTTTCCGAAACAGGTTCTGCTGAGGACGAGAGCCATGAGATTTTCCTCCTCTGGGCAAGCCCGTATCCCAGATCCTGTTGTGCCTGTGAATACGCTGCAGGGGGACGGTGAAGACCAGCAACATCTTTCAGGGCTGCCACCTTCCGTGTGGGACAAGGAGCCGGACGTGTGCCTTTTTGGAAACAGGCTCTGCCAAGGACGAGAGACTAACCCTGACCCTAACCCTAACCCTAACCCCTAACTCTAACCCTAAGCCCATCCCTAACGACCCCAACCCTAACCCTAACCCTAAGCCCTTAACACTAACCCTAACCCTAAACCCTAACCCTAACCCTAACTGTAACCCTAACCCGGACCCTATCTCGTAACTCTAATCCTAACCCTAACCCCTAACCCTAACCGTAACCCTAACCACCTAACCCTAACACTCACCCTAACACCTAACCCTAACCCTAATCCTAACCCCTAACCCTAACCCCTACCCTAACCCTAACCCTAATGGACCCTAACCCTAACCCTAACCCTAACCCCAACCCTAACCCTAACCCCTAACTGTAAACCTTTTCTGACAAGTTGCAGGATGTGTGCCGTTTCCGAAACAGGTTCTGCTGAGGACGAGAGCCATGAGATGTTCCTCCTCTGGGCAAGCCCGGGTCCCAGATCCTGTTGTGCCTGTGAATAGGCTGCAGGGGGACGGTGAAGACCAGCAACAGCTTTCAGGGCTGCCACCTTCCGTGTGGGACAAGGAGCCGGACGTGTGCCTTTCCGGAATCAGGCTCTGCCGAGGACGAGAGCCATGAGATGTTCCTCCTCTGGGCAAGCCCGGGTCCCAGATCCTGTTGTGCCTGTGAATAGGCTGCAGGGGGACGGTGAAGACCAGCAACATCTTTCCGGCCTACCACCTTCCGTGTGGGACAAGGAGCCGGACGTGTGACTTTCCAGAATCAGGCTCTGCCGAGGACGAGAGCCATGAGATGTTCCTCCTCTGGGCAAGCCCGGGTCCCAGATCCTGTTGTGCCTGTGAGTAGGCTGCAGGGGGACGGTGAAGACCAGCAACATCTTTCCGGCCTGCCACCTTCCGTGTGGGACAAGGAGCCGGACGTGTGCCTTTCCAGAATCAGACTCTGCCGAGGACGAGAGCCATGAGATGTTCCTCCTCTGGGCAAGCTCGGGTCCTGAATCCTGTTGTACCTGTGAATAGGCTGCAGGGGGACGGTGAAGACCAGCAACAGCTTTCAGGGCTGCCACCTTCCGTGTGGGACAAGGAGCCGGACGTGTGCCTTTTCGAAAAGAGGCCCTGCCGAGGACGAGAGCCATGAGATGTTCCTCCTCTGGGCAAGCCGGGGTCCCTGATCCTGTTGTGCCTGTGAATAGGCTGCAGGGGGACGGTGAAGACCAGCAACAGCTTTCAGGGCTGCCACCTTCCGTGTGGGACAAGGAGCCGGACGTGTGCCTTTTTGGAAACAGGCTCTGCCGAGGACGAGAGACTAACCCTGACCCTAACCCTAACCCTAACCCCTAACCCTAACCCTAAGCCCATCCCTAACGACCCTAAACCTAACCCTAACCCTAAGCCCTTAACACTAACCCTAACCCTAAACCCTAACCCTAACCCTAACTGTAACCCTAACCCGGACCCTATCTCGTAACTCTAACCCTAACGCTAACCCCTAACCCTAACCGTAACCCTAACCACCTAACCCTAACACTCGCCCTAACACCTAACCCTAACCCTAATCCTAACCCCTAACCCTAACCCCTACCCTAACCCTAACCCTAATTTACCCTAACCCTAACCCTATACCCTAACCCCTAACCCTAAGCCTAACCCTAACCCTAACCCTAACCCTAAGCCTAACCCTAACCCCCTACCCTAACCCTAACCCTAACCCTAAGCCTATCCCTAACCCCCTAACCCTAACCCTAACCCTAAACCTAACCCTAACCCTAACCCTAAACCTAACCCCAACCCTAACCCTAACCCCTAACTGTAATCCTTTTCTGACAAGTTGCAGGATGTGTGCCGTTTCCGAAACAGGTTCTGCTGAGGACGAGAGCCATGAGATTTTCCTCCTCTGGGCAAGCCCGGGTCCCAGATCCTGTTGTGCCTGTGAATACGCTGCAGGGGGACGGTGAAGACCAGCAACATCTTTCAGGGCTGCCACCTTCCGTGTGGGACAAGGAGCCGGACGTGTGCCTTTCCGGAATCAGGCTCTGCCGAGGACGAGAGCCATGAGATGTTCCTCCTCTGGGCAAGCCCGGGTCCCAGATCCTGTTGTGCCTGTGAATAGGCTGCAGGGGGACGGTGAAGACCAGCAACATCTTTCCAGCCTGACACCTTCCGTGTGGGACAAGGAGCCGGACGTGTGCCTTTCCAGAATCAGACTCTGCCGAGGACGAGAGCCATGAGATGTTCCTCCTCTGGGCAAGCCCGGGTCCCAGATCCTGTTGTGCCTGTGAATAGGCTGCAGGGGGACGGTGAAGACCAGCAACATCTTTCCGGCCTATCACCTTCCGTGTCGGACAAGGAGCCGGACGTGTGACTTTTCAGAAGTAGGCTCTGCCGAGGACGAGAGCCATGATATGTTCCTCCTCTGGGCAAGCCCGGGTCCTGAATCCTGTTGTACCTGTGAATACGCTGCAGGGGGACGGTGAAGACCAGCAACAGCTTTCAGGGCTGCCACCTTCCGTGTGGGACAAGGAGCCGGACGTGTGCCTTTTCGGGAAGAGGCTCTGCCGAGGACAAGAGCCATGATATGTTCCTCCTCTGGGCGTGCCCGGGTCCTGAATACTGTTGTGCCGTAGAATAGGCTGCAGGGGGACGGTGAAGACCAGCAACATCTTTCCGGCCTGCCACCTTTCGTGTGGGACAAGGAGCCGGACGTGTGACTTTTCAGAAATAGGCTCTGCCGAGGACGAGAGCCATGAGATGTTCCTCCTCTGGGCAAGCCCGGGTCCCAGATCCTGTCGTACCTGTGAATAGGCTGCAGGGGGACGGTGAAGACCAGCAACATCTTTCAGGGCTGCCACCTTCCGTGTGGGACAAGGAGCCGGACGTGTGCCTTTCCAGAATCAGACTCTGCCGAGGACGAGAGCCATGAGATGTTCCTCCTCTGGGCAAGCCCGGGTCCCAGATCCTGTTGTGCCTGTGAATAGGCTGCAGGGGGACGGTGAAGACCAGCAACATCTTTCCGGCCTGCCACCTTCTGTGTCGGACAAGGAGTCGCACGTATGAATTTTCAAAAACAGGCCCTGCCGAGGACGAGAGCCATGATATGTTCCTCCTCTGGGCAAGCCCGGGTCCTGAATCCTGTTGTACCTGTGAATAGGCTGCAGGGGGACGGTGAAGACCAGCAACAGCTTTCAGGGCTGCCACCTTCCGTGTGTGACAAGGAGCCAGACGTGTGCCTTTTCGGAAAGAGGCCCTGCCGAGGACGAGAGCCATGAGATGTTCCTCCTCTGGGCAAGCCCGGGTCCCAGATCCTGTTGTGCCTGTGAATAGGCTGCAGGGGGACGGTGAAGACCAGCAACAGCTTTCAGGGCTGCCACCTTCCGTGTGGGACAAGGAGCCGGACGTGTGCCTTTCCAGAATCAGGCTCTGCCGAGGACGAGAGCCATGAGATGTTCCTCCTCTGGGCAAGCCCGGGTCCCAGATCCTGTTGTGCCTTTGAATAGGCTGCAGGGGGACGGTGAAGACCAGCAACATCTTTCCGGCCTACCACCTTCCGTGTCGGACAAGGAGCCGGACGTGTGACTTTTCAGAAGTAGGCTCTGCCGAGGACGAGAGCCATGATATGTTCCTACTCTGGGTAAGACCGGGTCCTGAATCCTGTTGTGCCTGTGAATAGGCTGCAGGGGGACGGTGAAGACCAGCAACAGCTTTCAGGGCTGCCACCTTCCGTGTGGGACAAGGAGCCGGACGTGTGCCTTTTTGGAAACAGGCTCTGCCGAGGACGAGAGACTAACCCTGACCCTAACCCTAACCCTAACCCCTAACCCTAACCCTAAGCCCATCCCTAACGACCCTAACCCTAACCCTAACCCAAAGCCCTTAACACTAACCCTAACCCTAAACCCTAACCCTAACCCTAACTGTAACCCTAACCCGGACCCTATCTCGTAACTCTAACCATAACCCTATCCCCTAACCCTAACCGTAACCCTAACCACCTAACCCTAAGACTCGCCCTAACACCTAACCCTAACCCTAATCCTAACCCCTAACCCTAACCCCTACCCTAACCCTAACCCTAATGTACCCTAACCTTAACCCTAACCCTAACCCCTAACCCTAACACTAACCTTAATGGCCCTAACCCTAACCCTAACCATGACCCTAACCCTAACCCTAAGCCTAACCCTAACCCCCTAACCCTAACCCTAACCCTAACCCTAACCCTAACCCTAACCCTAAACCTAACCCCAACCCTAACCCTAACCCCTAACTGTAAACCTTTTCTGACAAGTTGCAGGATGTGTGCCGTTTCCGAAACAGGTTCTGCTGAGGACGAGAGCCATGAGATTTTCCTCCTCTGGGCAAGCCCGGGTCCCAGATCCTGTTGTGCCTGTGAATACGCTGCAGGGGGACGGTGAAGACCAGCAACATCTTTCAGGGCTGCCACCTTCCGTGTGGGACAAGGAGCCGGACGTGTGCCTTTCCAGAATCAGACTCTGCCGAGGACGAGAGCCATTAGATGTTCCTCCTCTGGGCAAGCCCGGGTCCCAGATCCTGTTGTGCCTGTGAATAGGCTGCAGGGGGACGGTGAAGACCAGCAACATCTTTCCGGCCTACCACCTTCCGTGTCGGACAAGGAGCCGGACGTGTGACTTTTCAGAAGTAGGCTCTGCCGAGGACGAGAGCCATGATATGTTCCTCCTCTGGGCAAGCCCGGGTCCTGAATCCTGTTGTACCTGTGAATAGGCTGCAGGGGGACGGTGAAGACCAGCAACATCTTTCCGGCCTACCACCTTCTGTGTCGGACAAGGAGTCGCACGTATGAATTTTCAAAAACAGACCCTGCCGAGGACGAGAGCCATGATATGTTCCTCCTCTGGGCAAGCCCGGGTCCTGAATCCTGTTGTACCTGTGAATAGGCTGCAGGGGGACGGTGAAGACCAGCAACAGCTTTCAGGGCTGCCACCTTCCGTGTGTGACAAGTAGCCAGACGTGTGCCTTTTCGGAAAGAGGCCCTGCCGAGGACGAGAGCCATGAGATGTTCCTCCTCTGGGCAAGCCCGGGTCCCAGATCCTGTTGTGCCTGTGAATAGGCTGCAGGGGGACGGTGAAGACCAGCAACAGCTTTCAGGGCTGCCACCTTCCGTGTGGGACAAGGAGCCGGACGTGTGCCTTTCCAGAATCAGGCTCTGCCGAGGACGAGAGCCATGAGATGTTCCTCCTCTGGGCAAGCCCGGGTCCCAGATCCTGTTGTGCCTTTGAATAGGCTGCAGGGGGACGGTGAAGACCAGCAACATCTTTCCGGCCTACCACCTTCCGTGTCGGACAAGGAGCCGGACGTGTGACTTTTCAGAAGTAGGCTCTGCCGAGGACGAGAGCCATGATATGTTCCTACTCTGGGTAAGACCGGGTCCTGAATCCTGTTGTGCCTGTGAATAGGCTGCAGGGGGACGGTGAAGACCAGCAACAGCTTTCAGGGCTGCCACCTTCCGTGTGGGACAAGGAGGCGGACGTGTGCCTTTTTGGAAACAGGCTCTGCCGAGGACGAGAGACTAACCCTGACCCTAACCCTAACCCTAACCCCTAACCCTAACCCTAAGCCCATCCCTAACGACCCTAACCCTAACCCTAACCCTAAGCCCTTAACACTAACCCTAACCCTAAACCCTAACCCTAACCCTAACTGTAACCCTAACCCGGACCCTATCTCGTAACTCTAACCATAACCCTATCCCCTAACCCTAACCGTAACCCTAACCACCTAACCCTAAGACTCGCCCTAACACCTAACCCTAACCCTAATCCTAACCCCTAACCCTAACCCCTACCCTAACCCTAACCCTAATGTACCCTAACCTTAACCCTAACCCTAACCCCTAACCCTAACACTAACCTTAATGGCCCTAACCCTAACCCTAACCCTGACCCTAACCCTAACCCTAAGCCTAACCCTAACCCCCTAACCCTAACCCTAACCCTAACCCTAAACCTAACCCTAACCCTAAACCTAACCCCAACCCTAACCCTAACCCCTAACTGTAAACCTTTTCTGACAAGTTGCAGGATGTGTGCCGTTTCCGAAACAGGTTCTGCTGAGGACGAGAGCCATGAGATTTTCCTCCTCTGGGCAAGCCCGAGTCCCAGATCCTGTTGTGCCTGTGAATACGCTGCAGGGGGACGGTGAAGACCAGCAACACCTTTCAGGGCTGCCACCTTCCGTGTGGGACAAGGAGCCGGACGTGTGCCTTTCCGGAATCAGGCTCTGCCGAGGACGAGAGCCATGAGATGTTCCTCCTCTGGGCAAGCCCGGGTCCCAGATCCTGTTGTGCCTGTGAATAGGCTGCAGGGGGACGGTGAAGACCAGCAACATCTTTCCAGCCTGCCACCTTCCGTGTGGGACAAGGAGCCGGACGTGTGCCTTTCCAGAATCAGACTCTGCCGAGGACGAGAGCCATGAGATGTTCCTCCTCTGGGCAAGCCCGGGTCCCAGATCCTGTTGTGCCTGTGAATAGGCTGCAGGGGGACGGTGAAGACCAGCAACATCTTTCCGGCCTACCACCTTCCGTGTGGGACAAGGAGCCGGACGTGTGACTTTCCAGAATCAGGCTCTGCCGAGGACGAGAGCCATGATATGTTCCTCCTCTGGGCAAGCCCGGGTCCTGAATCCTGTTGTACCTGTGAATAGGCTGCAGGGGGACGGTGAAGACCAGCAACAGCTTTCAGGGCTGCCACCTTCCGTGTGGGACAAGGAGCCGGACGTGTGCCTTCTCGAAAAGAGGCCCTGCCGAGGACGAGAGCCATGAGATGTTCCTCCTCTGGGCAAGCCCGGGTCCCAGATCCTGTTGTGCCTGTGAATAGGCTGCAGGGGGACGGTGAAGACCAGCAACATCTTTCAGGGCTGCCACCTTCCGTGTGGGACAAGGAGCCGGACGTGTGCCTTTCCAGAATCAGACTCTGCCGAGGACGAGAGCCATGAGATGTTCCTCCTCTGGGCAAGCCCGGGTCCCAGATCCTGTTGTGCCTGTGAATAGGCTGCAGGGGGACGGTGAAGACCAGCAACATCTTTCCGGCCTGCCACCTTCTGTGTCGGACAAGGAGTCGCACGTATGAATTTTCAAAAACAGGCCCTGCCGAGGACGAGAGCCATGATATGTTCCTCCTCTGGGCAAGCCCGGGTCCTGAATCCTGTTGTACCTGTGAATAGGCTGCAGGGGGACGGTGAAGACCAGCAACAGCTTTCAGGGCTGCCACCTTCCGTGTGTGACAAGGAGCCAGACGTGTGCCTTTTCGGAAAGAGGCCCTGCCGAGGACGAGAGCCATGAGATGTTCCTCCTCTGGGCAAGCCCGGGTCCCAGATCCTGTTGTGCCTGTGAATAGGCTGCAGGGGGACGGTGAAGACCAGCAACAGCTTTCAGGGCTGCCACCTTCCGTGTGGGACAAGGAGCCGGACGTGTGCCTTTCCAGAATCAGGCTCTGCCGAGGACGAGAGCCATGAGATGTTCCTCCTCTGGGCAAGCCCGGGTCCCAGATCCTGTTGTGCCTTTGAATAGGCTGCAGGGGGACGGTGAAGACCAGCAACATCTTTCCGGCCTACCACCTTCCGTGTCGGACAAGGAGCCGGACGTGTGACTTTTCAGAAGTAGGCTCTGCCGAGGACGAGAGCCATGATATGTTCCTACTCTGGGTAAGACCGGGTCCTGAATCCTGTTGTGCCTGTGAATAGGCTGCAGGGGGACGGTGAAGACCAGCAACAGCTTTCAGGGCTGCCACCTTCCGTGTGGGACAAGGAGCCGGACGTGTGCCTTTTTGGAAACAGGCTCTGCCGAGGACGAGAGACTAACCCTGACCCTAACCCTAACCCTAACCCCTAACCCTAACCCTAAGCCCATCCCTAACGACCCTAACCCTAACCCTAACCCTAAGCCCTTAACACTAACCCTAACCCTAAACCCTAACCCTAACCCTAACTGTAACCCTAACCCGGACCCTATCTCGTAACTCTAACCATAACCCTATCCCCTAACCCTAACCGTAACCCTAACCACCTAACCCTAAGACTCGCCCTAACACCTAACCCTAACCCTAATCCTAACCCCTAACCCTAACCCCTACCCTAACCCTAACCCTAATGTACCCTAACCTTAACCCTAACCCTAACCCCTAACCCTAACACTAACCTTAATGGCCCTAACCCTAACCCTAACCATGACCCTAACCCTAACCCTAAGCCTAACCCTAACCCCCTAACCCTAACCCTAACCCTAAACCTAACCCTAACCCTAACCCTAAACCTAACCCCAACCCTAACCCTAACCCCTCACTGTAAACCTTTTCTGACAAGTTGCAGGATGTGTGCCGTTTCCGAAACAGGTTCTGCTGAGGACGAGAGCCATGAGATTTTCCTCCTCTGGGCAAGCCCGGGTCCCAGATCCTGTTGTGCCTGTGAATACGCTGCAGGGGGACGGTGAAGACCAGCAACATCTTTCAGGGCTGCCACCTTCCGTGTGGGACAAGGAGCCGGACGTGTGCCTTTCCAGAATCAGACTCTGCCGAGGACGAGAGCCATTAGATGTTCCTCCTCTGGGCAAGCCCGGGTCCCAGATCCTGTTGTGCCTGTGAATAGGCTGCAGGGGGACGGTGAAGACCAGCAACATCTTTCCGGCCTACCACCTTCCGTGTCGGACAAGGAGCCGGACGTGTGACTTTTCAGAAGTAGGCTCTGCCGAGGACGAGAGCCATGATATGTTCCTCCTCTGGGCAAGCCCGGGTCCTGAATCCTGTTGTACCTGTGAATAGGCTGCAGGGGGACGGTGAAGACCAGCAACATCTTTCCGGCCTGCCACCTTCTGTGTCGGACAAGGAGTCGCACGTATGAATTTTCAAAAACAGGCCCTGCCGAGGACGAGAGCCATGATATGTTCCTCCTCTGGGCAAGCCCGGGTCCTGAATCCTGTTGTACCTGTGAATAGGCTGCAGGGGGACGGTGAAGACCAGCAACAGCTTTCAGGGCTGCCACCTTCCGTGTGTGACAAGGAGCCAGACGTGTGCCTTTTCGGAAAGAGGCCCTGCCGAGGACGAGAGCCATGAGATGTTCCTCCTCTGGGCAAGCCCGGGTCCCAGATCCTGTTGTGCCTGTGAATAGGCTGCAGGGGGACGGTGAAGACCAGCAACAGCTTTCAGGGCTGCCACCTTCCGTGTGGGACAAGGAGCCGGACGTGTGCCTTTCCAGAATCAGGCTCTGCCGAGGACGAGAGCCATGAGATGTTCCTCCTCTGGGCAAGCCCGGGTCCCAGATCCTGTTGTGCCTTTGAATAGGCTGCAGGGGGACGGTGAAGACCAGCAACATCTTTCCGGCCTACCACCTTCCGTGTCGGACAAGGAGCCGGACGTGTGACTTTTCAGAAGTAGGCTCTGCCGAGGACGAGAGCCATGATATGTTCCTACTCTGGGTAAGACCGGGTCCTGAATCCTGTTGTGCCTGTGAATAGGCTGCAGGGGGACGGTGAAGACCAGCAACAGCTTTCAGGGCTGCCACCTTCCGTGTGGGACAAGGAGGCGGACGTGTGCCTTTTTGGAAACAGGCTCTGCCGAGGACGAGAGACTAACCCTGACCCTAACCCTAACCCTAACCCCTAACCCTAACCCTAAGCCCAACCCTAACGACCCTAACCCTAACCCTAACCCTAAGCCCTTAACACTAACCCTAACCCTAACCCTAACTGTAACCCTAACCCGGACCCTATCTCGTAACTCTAACCATAACCCTATCCCCTAACCCTAACCGTAACCCTAACCACCTAACCCTAAGACTCGCCCTAACACCTAACCCTAACCCTAATCCTAACCCCTAACCCTAACCCCTACCCTAACCCTAACCCTAATGTACCCTAACCTTAACCCTAACCCTAACCCCTAACCCTAACACTAACCTTAATGGCCCTAACCCTAACCCTAACCCTGACCCTAACCCTAACCCTAAGCCTAACCCTAACCCCCTAACCCTAACCCTAACCCTAACCCTAAACCTAACCCTAACCCTAAACCTAACCCCAACCCTAACCCTAACCCCTAACTGTAAACCTTTTCTGACAAGTTGCAGGATGTGTGCCGTTTCCGAAACAGGTTCTGCTGAGGACGAGAGCCATGAGATTTTCCTCCTCTGGGCAAGCCCGGGTCCCAGATCCTGTTGTGCCTGTGAATACGCTGCAGGGGGACGGTGAAGACCAGCAACATCTTTCAGGGCTGCCACCTTCCGTGTGGGACAAGGAGCCGGACGTGTGCCTTTCCGGAATCAGGCTCTGCCGAGGACGAGAGCCATGAGATGTTCCTCCTCTGGGCAAGCCCGGGTCCCAGATCCTGTTGTGCCTGTGAATAGGCTGCAGGGGGACGGTGAAGACCAGCAACATCTTTCCAGCCTGCCACCTTCCGTGTGGGACAAGGAGCCGGACGTGTGCCTTTCCAGAATCAGACTCTGCCGAGGACGAGAGCCATGAGATGTTCCTCCTCTGGGCAAGCCCGGGTCCCAGATCCTGTTGTGCCTGTGAATAGGCTGCAGGGGGACGGTGAAGACCAGCAACATCTTTCCGGCCTACCACCTTCCGTGTGGGACAAGGAGCCGGACGTGTGACTTTCCTGAATCAGGCTCTGCCGAGGACGAGAGCCATGATATGTTCCTCCTCTGGGCAAGCCCGGGTCCTGAATCCTGTTGTACCTGTGAATAGGCTGCAGGGGGACGGTGAAGACCAGCAACAGCTTTCAGGGCTGCCACCTTCCGTGTGGGACAAGGAGCCGGACGTGTGCCTTCTCGAAAAGAGGCCCTGCCGAGGACGAGAGCCATGAGATGTTCCTCCTCTGGGCAAGCCCGGGTCCCAGATCCTGTTGTGCCTGTGAATAGGCTGCAGGGGGACGGTGAAGACCAGCAACTTCTTTCAGGGCTGCCACCTTCCGTGTGGGACAAGGAGCCGGACGTGTGCCTTTTCGGGAAGAGGCTCTGCCGAGGACAAGAGCCATGATATGTTCCTCCTCTGGGCGTGCCCGGGTCCTGAATACTGTTGTGCCGTAGAATAGGCTGCAGGGGGACGGTGAAGACCAGCAACATCTTTCCGGCCTGCCACCTTTCGTGTGGGACAAGGAGCCGGACGTGTGACTTTTCAGAAATAGGCTCTGCCGAGGACGAGAGCCATGAGATGTTCCTCCTCTGGGCAAGCCCGGGTCCCAGATCCTGTTGTGCCTGTGAATAGGCTGCAGGGGGACGGTGAAGACCAGCAACATCTTTCCGGCCTGCCACCTTCCGTGTCGGACAAGGAGCCGCACGTATGAATTTTCAAAAACAGGCCCTGCCGAGGACGAGAGCCATGATATGTTCCTCCTCTGGGCAAGCCCGGGTCCTGAATCCTGTTGTACCTGTGAATAGGCTGCAGGGGGACGGTGAAGACCAGCAACAGCTTTCAGGGCTGCCACCTTCCGTGTGGGACAAGGAGCCGGACGTGTGCCTTTTCGGAAAGAGGCCCTGCCGAGGACGAGAGCCATGAGATGTTCCTCCTCTGGGCAAGCCCGGGTCCCAGATCCTGTTGTGCCTGTGAATAGGCTGCAGGGGGATGGTGAAGACCAGCAACAGCTTTCCGGCCTACCACCTTCCGTGTCGGACAAGGAGCCGGACGTGTGACTTTTCAGAAGTAGGCTCTGCCGAGGACGAGAGCCATGATATGTTCCTACTCTGGGTAAGCCCGGGTCCTGAATCCTGTTGTGCCTGTGAATAGGCTGCAGGGGGACGGTGAAGACCAGCAACAGCTTTCCGGCCTGCCACCTTCCGTGTGGGACAAGGAGCCGGACGTGTGCCTTTTCGGAAACAGGCTCTGCCGAGGACGAGATACTAACCCTGACCCTAACCATAACCCTAACCCCTAACCCTAACCCTAAGCCCATCCCTAACGACCCTAACCCTAACCCTAACCCTAAGCCCTTAACACTAACCCTAACCCTAAACCCTAACCCTAACCCTAACTGTAACCCTAACCCGGACCCTATCTCGTAACTCTAACCCTAACCCTAACCCCTAACCCTAACCGTAACCCTAACCACCTAACCCTAAGACTCGCCCTAACACCTAACCCTAACCCTAATCCTAACCCCTAACCCTAACCCCTACCCTAACCCTAACCCTAATGTACCCTAACCCTAACCCTAACCCTAACCCCTAAC
>NW_026061165.1:585000-600000 GCF_929443795.1 Astur gentilis
GACGAGAGCCATGAGATGTTCCTCCTCTGGGCAAGCCCGGGTCCCAGATCCTGTTGTGCCTGTGAATAGGCTGCAGGGGGACGGTGAAGACCAGCAACATCTTTCCAGCCTGCCACCTTCCGTGTGGGACAAGGAGCCGGACGTGTGCCTTTCCAGAATCAGACTCTGCCGAGGACGAGAGCCATGAGATGTTCCTCCTCTGGGCAAGCCCGGGTCCCAGATCCTGTTGTGCCTGTGAATAGGCTGCAGGGGGACGGTGAAGACCAGCAACATCTTTCCGGCCTACCACCTTCCGTGTGGGACAAGGAGCCGGACGTGTGACTTTCCAGAATCAGGCTCTGCCGAGGACGAGAGCCATGATATGTTCCTCCTCTGGGCAAGCCCGGGTCCCGAATCCTGTTGTACCTGTGAATAGGCTGCAGGGGGACGGTGAAGACCAGCAACAGCTTTCAGGGCTGCCACCTTCCGTGTGGGACAAGGAGCCGGACGTGTGCCTTCTCGAAAAGAGGCCCTGCCGAGGACGAGAGCCATGAGATGTTCCTCCTCTGGGCAAGCCCGGGTCCCAGATCCTGTTGTGCCTGTGAATAGGCTGCAGGGGGACGGTGAAGACCAGCAACTTCTTTCAGGGCTGCCACCTTCCGTGTGGGACAAGGAGCCGGACGTGTGCCTTTTCGGGAAGAGGCTCTGCCGAGGACAAGAGCCATGATATGTTCCTCCTCTGGGCGTGCCCGGGTCCTGAATACTGTTGTGCCGTAGAATAGGCTGCAGGGGGACGGTGAAGACCAGCAACATCTTTCCGGCCTGCCACCTTTCGTGTGGGACAAGGAGCCGGACGTGTGACTTTTCAGAAATAGGCTCTGCCGAGGACGAGAGCCATGAGATGTTCCTCCTCTGGGCAAGCCCGGGTCCCAGATCCTGTTGTGCCTGTGAATAGGCTGCAGGGGGACGGTGAAGACCAGCAACATCTTTCCGGCCTGCCACCTTCCGTGTCGGACAAGGAGCCGCACGTATGAATTTTCAAAAACAGGCCCTGCCGAGGACGAGAGCCATGATATGTTCCTCCTCTGGGCAAGCCCGGGTCCTGAATCCTGTTGTACCTGTGAATAGGCTGCAGGGGGACGGTGAAGACCAGCAACAGCTTTCAGGGCTGCCACCTTCCGTGTGGGACAAGGAGCCGGACGTGTGCCTTTTCGGAAAGAGGCCCTGCCGAGGACGAGAGCCATGAGATGTTCCTCCTCTGGGCAAGCCCGGGTCCCAGATCCTGTTGTGCCTGTGAATAGGCTGCAGGGGGACGGTGAAGACCAGCAACAGCTTTCAGGGCTGCCACCTTCCGTGTGGGACAAGGAGCCGGACGTGTGCCTTTCCGGAATCAGGCTCTGCCGAGGACGAGAGCCATGAGATGTTCCTCCTCTGGGCAAGCCCTGGTCCCAGATCCTGTTGTGCCTGTGAATAGGCTGCAGGGGGACGGTGAAGACCAGCAACATCTTTCCGGCCTACCACCTTCCGTGTCGGACAAGGAGCCGGACGTGTGACTTTTCAGAAGTAGGCTCTGCCGAGGACGAGAGCCATGATATGTTCCTACTCTGGGTAAGCCCGGGTCCTGAATCCTGTTGTGCCTGTGAATAGGCTGCAGGGGGACGGTGAAGACCAGCAACAGCTTTCCGGCCTGCCACCTTCCGTGTGGGACAAGGAGCCGGACGTGTGCCTTTTCGGAAACAGGCTCTGCCGAGGACGAGAGACTAACCCTGACCCTAACCATAACCCTAACCCCTAACCCTAACCCTAAGCCCATCCCTAACGACCCTAACCCTAACCCTAACCCTAAGCCCTTAACACTAACCCTAACCCTAAACCCTAACCCTAACCCTAACTGTAACCCTAACCCGGACCCTATCTCGTAACTCTAACCCTAACCCTAACCCCTAACCCTAACCGTAACCCTAACCACCTAACCCTAAGACTCGCCCTAACACCTAACCCTAACCCTAATCCTAACCCCTAACCCTAACCCCTACCCTAACCCTAACCCTAATGTACCCTAACCCTAACCCTAACCCTAACCCCTAACCCTAACACTAACCCTAATGGCCCTAACCCTAACCCTAACCCTGACCCTAACCCTAACCCTAAGCCTAACCCTAACCCCCTAACCCTAACCCTAACCCTAAACCTAACCCTAACCCTAACCCTAAACCTATCCCCAACCCTAACCCTAACCCCTAACTGTAATCCTTTTCTGACAAGTTGCAGGATGTGTGCCGTTTCCGAAACAGGTTCTGCTGAGGACGAGAGCCATGAGATTTTCCTCCTCTGGGCAAGCCCGGGTCCCAGATCCTGTTGTGCCTGTGAATACGCTGCAGGGGGACGGTGAAGACCAGCAACATCTTTCAGGGCTGCCACCTTCCGTGTGGGACAAGGAGCCGGACGTGTGCCTTTCCGGAATCAGGCTCTGCCGAGGACGAGAGCCATGAGATGTTCCTCCTCTGGGCAAGCCCGGGTCCCAGATCCTGTTGTGCCTGTGAATAGGCTGCAGGGGGACGGTGAAGACCAGCAACATCTTTCCAGCCTGCCACCTTCCGTGTGGGACAAGGAGCCGGACGTGTGCCTTCTCGAAAAGAGGCCCTGCCGAGGACGAGAGCCATGAGATGTTCCTCCTCTGGGCAAGCCCGGGTCCCAGATCCTGTTGTGCCTGTGAATAGGCTGCAGGGGGACGGTGAAGACCAGCAACTTCTTTCAGGGCTGCCACCTTCCGTGTGGGACAAGGAGCCGGACGTGTGCCTTTTCGGGAAGAGGCTCTGCCGAGGACAAGAGCCATGATATGTTCCTCCTCTGGGCGTGCCCGGGTCCTGAATCCTGTTGTACCTGTGAATAGGATGCAGGGGGACGGTGAAGACCAGCAACAGCTTTCAGGGCTGCCACATTCCGTGTGGGACAAGGAGCCGGACGTGTGCCTTTTCGGAAAGAGGCCCTGCCGAGGACGAGAGCCATGAGATGTTCCTCCTCTGGGCAAGCCCGGGTCCCAGATCCTGTTGTGCCTGTGAATAGGCTGCAGGGGGACGGTGAAGACCAGCAACAGATTTCAGGGCTGCCACCTTCCGTGTGGGACAAGGAGCCGGACGTGTGCCTTTACGGAATCAGGCTCTGCCGAGGACGAGAGCCATGAGATGTTCCTCCTCTGGGCAAGCCCGGGTCCCAGATCCTGTTGTGCCTGTGAATAGGATGCAGGGGGACGGTGAAGACCAGCAACATCTTTCCGGCCTACCACCTTCCGTGTCGGACAAGGAGCCGGACGTGTGACTTTTCAGAAGTAGGCTCTGCCGAGGACGAGAGCCATGAGATGTTCCTCCTCTGGGCAAGCCCCGGTCCCAGATCCTGTTGTGCCTGTGAGTAGGCTGCAGGGGGACGGTGAAGACCAGCAACATCTTTCCGGCCTGCCACCTTCCGTGTGGGACAAGGAGCCGGACGTGTGCCTTTCCAGAATCAGACTCTGCCGAGGACGAGAGCCATGAGATGTTCCTCCTCTGGGCAAGCTCGGGTCCTGAATCCTGTTGTACCTGTGAATAGGCTGCAGGGGGACGGTGAAGACCAGCAACAGCTTTCAGGGCTGCCACCTTCCGTGTGGGACAAGGAGCCGGACGTGTGCCTTTTCGAAAAGAGGCCCTGCCGAGGACGAGAGCCATGAGATGTTCCTCCTCTGGGCAAGCCGGGGTCCCTGATCCTGTTGTGCCTGTGAATAGGCTGCAGGGGGACGGTGAAGACCAGCAACAGCTTTCAGGGCTGCCACCTTCCGTGTGGGACAAGGAGCCGGACGTGTGCCTTTTTGGAAACAGGATCTGCCGAGGACGAGAGACTAACCCTGACCCTAACCCTAACCCTAACCCCTAACCCTAACCCTAAGCCCATCCCTAACGACCCTAACCCTAACCCTAACCCTAAGACCTTAACACTAACCCTAACCCTAAACCCTAACCCTAACCCTAACTGTAACCCTAACCCGGACCCTATCTCGTAACTCTAACCCTAACCCTAACCCCTAACCCTAACCGTAACCCTAACCACCTAACCCTAACACTCGCCCTAACACCTAACCCTAACCCTAATCCTAACCCCTAACCCTAACCCCTACCCTAACCCTAACCCTAATTTACCCTAACCCTAACCCTAACCCTAACCCCTAACCCTAACACTAACCCTAATGGCCCTAACCCTAACCCTAACCCTGACCCTAACCCTAACCCTAAGCCCTTAACCCTAACCCTAACCCTAACCCTAACCCTAACCCTAACCCTAAACCTAACCCCAACCCTAACCCTAACCCCTAACTGTAATCCTTTTCTGACAAGTTGCAGGATGTGTGCCGTTTCCGAAACAGGTTCTGCTGAGGACGAGAGCCATGAGATTTTCCTCCTCTGGGCAAGCCCGGGTCCCAGATCCTGTTGTGCCTGTGAATACGCTGCAGGGGGACGGTGAAGACCAGCAACATCTTTCAGGGCTGCCACCTTCCGTGTGGGACAAGGAGCCGGACGTGTGCCTTTCCGGAATCAGGCTCTGCCGAGGACGAGAGCCATGAGATGTTCCTCCTCTGGGCAAGCCCGGGTCCCAGATCCTGTTGTGCCTGTGAATAGGCTGCAGGGGGACGGTGAAGACCAGCAACATCTTTCCGGCCTACCACCTTCCGTGTCGGACAAGGAGACGGACGTGTGACTTTTCAGAAGTAGGCTCTGCCGAGGACGAGAGCCATGATATGTTCCTCCTCTGGGCAAGCCCGGGTCCTGAATCCTGTTGTACCTGTGAATAGGCTGCAGGGGGACGGTGAAGACCAGCAACAGCTTTCAGGGCTGCCACCTTCCGTGTGGGACAAGGAGCCGGACGTGTGCCTTCTCGAAAAGAGGCCCTGCCGAGGACGAGAGCCATGAGATGTTCCTCCTCTGGGCAAGCCCGGGTCCCAGATCCTGTTGTGCCTGTGAATAGGCTGCAGGGGGACGGTGAAGACCAGCAACTTCTTTCAGGGCTGCCACCTTCCGTGTGGGACAAGGAGCCGGACGTGTGCCTTTTCGGGAAGAGGCTCTGCCGAGGACAAGAGCCATGATATGTTCCTCCTCTGGGCGTGCCCGGGTCCTGAATACTGTTGTGCCGTAGAATAGGCTGCAGGGGGACGGTGAAGACCAGCAACATCTTTCCGGCCTGCCACCTTTCGTGTGGGACAAGGAGCCGGACGTGTGACTTTTCAGAAATAGGCTCTGCCGAGGACGAGAGCCATGAGATGTTCCTCCTCTGGGCAAGCCCGGGTCCCAGATCCTGTCGTACCTGTGAATAGGCTGCAGGGGGACGGTGAAGACCAGCAACATCTTTCAGGCCTGCCACCTTCCGTGTGGGACAAGGAGCCGGACGTGTGCCTTTTCGGAAACAGGCCCTGCCGAGGATGAGAGCCCTGAGATGTTCCTCCTCTGGGCAAGCCCGGGTCCCAGATCCTGTTGTGCCTGTGAATAGGCTGCAGGGGGACGGTGATGACCAGCAACAGCTTTCAGGGCTGCCACCTTCCGTGTGGGACAAGGAGCCGGACTTGTGCCTTTCCGGAATCAGGCTCTGCCGAGGACGAGAGACATGAGATGTTCCTCCTCTGGGCAAACCCGGGTCCCAGATCCTGTTGTGCCTGTGAATAGGCTGCAGGGGGACGGTGAAGACCAGCAACAGCTTTCAGGGCTGCCACCTTCCGTGTGGGACAAGGAGCCGGACGTGTGCCTTTTCGGAAACAGGCTCTGCCGAGGACGAGAGACTAACCCTGACCCTAACCATAACCCTAACCCTTAACCCTAACCCTAAGCCCATCCCTAACGATCCTCACCCTAACCCTAACCCTAAGCCCTTAAAACTAACCCTAAACCTAAACCCTAACCCTAACCCTAACTGTAACCCTAACCCGCACCCTATCTCCTAACTCTAACCCTAACACCTAACCCTAACCGTAACCCTAACCACCTAACCCTAACACTCACCCTAACACCTAACCCTAACCCTAACCCTAACCCTGACCCTAACCCTAACCCTAAGCCTAACCCTAACCCCCTAACCCTAACCCTAACCCTAACCCCTAACCCTAACCCTAACCCTAAACCTAACCCCAACCCTAACCCTAACCCTAACCCTAACCCCTAACTGTAAACCTTTTCTGACAAGTTGCAGGATGTGTGCCGTTTCCGAAACAGGTTCTGCTGAGGACGAGAGCCATGAGATTTTCCTCCTCTGGGCAAGCCCGTATCCCAGATCCTGTTGTGCCTGTGAATAGGCTGCAGGGGGACGGTGAAGACCAGCAACATCTTTCAGGGCTGCCACCTTCCGTGTGGGACAAGGAGCCGAACGTGTGCCTTTCCGGAATCAGGCTCTGCCGAGGACGAGAGCCATGAGATGTTCCTCCTCTGGGCAAGCCCGGGTCCCAGATCCTGTTGTGCCTGTGAATAGGCTGCAGGGGGACGGTGAAGACCAGCAACATCTTTCCAGCCTGCCACCTTCCTTGTGGGACACGGAGCCGGACGTGTGCCTTTCCAGAATCAGGCACTGCCGAGGACGAGAGCCATGAGATGTTCCTCCTCTGGGCAAGCCCCGGTCCCAGATCCTGTTGTGCCTGAGAATAGGCTGCAGGGGGACGGTGAAGACCAGCAACAGCTTTCAGGGCTGCCACCTTCCGTGTGGGACAAGGAGCCGGACGTGTGCCTTTTCGGAATCGGGCTCTGCCGAGGAAGAGAGCCATGAGATGTTCCTCCTCTGGGCATGCCCGGGTCCTGAATCCTGTTGTGCCTGTGAATAGGCTGCAGGGGGACGGTGAAGACCAGCAACAGCTTTCAGGGCTGCCACCTTCCGTGTGGGACAAGGAGCCGGACGTGTGCCTTCTCGGAAACAGGCTCTGCCGAGGACGAGAGCCATGAGATGTTCCTCCTCTGGGCAAGCCCGGGTCCCAGATCCTGTTGTGCCTGTGAATAGGCTGCAGGGGGACGGTGAAGACCAGCAACATCCTTCAGGGGTGCCACCTTCCGTGTGGGACAAGGAGCCGGACGTGTGCCTTTTCGGAAACAGGCCCTGTCGAGGACGAGAGCCATGAGATGTTCCTCCTCTGGGCAAGCCCGGGTCCCAGATCCTGTTGTGCCTGTGAATAGGCTGCAGGGGGACGGTGAAGACCAGCAACATCTTTCAGGGCTGCCACCTTCCTTGTGGGACAAGGAGCCGGACGTGTGCCTTTTCGGAATCGGGCTCTGCCGAGGACGAGAGCCATGAGATGTTCCTCCTCTGGGCATGCCCGGGTCCTGAATCCTGTTGTGCCTGTGAATAGGCTGCAGGGGGACGGTGAAGACCAGCAACAGCTTTCAGGGCTGCCACCTTCCGTGTGGGACAAGGAGCCGGACGTGTGCCTTTCCGGAATCAGGCTCTGCCGAGGACGAGAGCCATGAGATGTTCCTCCTCTGGGCAAGCCCGGGTCCCAGATCCTGTTGTGCCTGTGAATAGGCTGCAGGGGGACGGTGAAGACCAGCAACAGCTTTCAGGGCTGCCACCTTCCGTGTGGGACAAGGAGCCGGACGTGTGACTTTTCAGAAGTAGGCTCTGCCGAGGACGAGAGCCATGATATGTTCCTACTCTGTGTAAGCCCGGGTGCTGAATCCTGTTGTACCTGTGAATAGGCTGCAGGGGGACGGTGAAGACCAGCAACATCTTTCCAGCCTGCCACCTTCCGTGTGGGACAAGGAGACAGACGTGTGCCTTTCCGGAATCAGGCTCTGCCTAGGACGAGAGACATGAGATGTTCCTCCTCTGGGCAAGCCCGGGTCCCAGATCCTGTTGTGCCTGTGAATAGGCTGCAGGGGGACGGTGAAGACCAGCAACATCTTTCCAGCCTGCCACCTTCCGTGTGGGACAAGGAGCCGGATGTGTGCCTTTCCAGAATCAGACTCTGCCGAGGACGAGAGCCATGAGATGTTCCTCCTCTGGGCAAGCCCGGGTCCCAGATCCTGTTGTGCCTGTGAATAGGCTGCAGGGGGACGGTGAAGACCAGCAACATCTTTCCGGCCTACCACCTTCCGTGTCGGACAAGGAGCCGGACGTGTGACTTTTCAGAAGTAGGCTCTGCCGAGGACGAGAGCCATGAGATGTTCCTCCTCTGGGCAAGCCCCGGTCCCAGATCCTGTTGTGACTGTGAGTAGGCTGCAGGGGGACGGTGAAGACCAGCAACATCTTTCGGGCCTGCCACCTTCCGTGTGGGACAAGGAGTTGGACATTTGCCTTTCCAGAATCAGACTCAGCCGAGGACGAGAGCCATGAGATGTACCTCCTCTGGGCAAGCTCGGGTCCTGAATCCTGTTGTACCTGTGAATAGGCTGCAGGGGGACGGTGAAGACCAGCAACAGCTTTCAGGGCTGCCACCTTCCGTGTGGGACAAGGAGCCGGACGTGTGCCTTTCCGGAATCAGGCTCTGACGAGGACGAGAGCCATGAGATGTTCCTCCTCTGGGCAAACCCGGGTCCCAGATCCTGTTGTACCTGTGAATAAGCTGCAGGGGGACGGTGAAGACCAGCAACAGCTTTCAGGGCTGCCACCTTCCGTGTGGGACAAGGAGCCGGACGTGTGCCTTTTCGGAAACAGGCTCTGCCGAGGACGAGAGACTAACCCTGACCCTCACCCTAACCCTAACCCTTAACCCTAACCCTAAGCCCATCCCTAACGACCCTCACCCTAACCCTAACCCTAAGCCCTTAAAACTAACCCTAACCCTAAACCCTAACCCTAACCCTAACTGTAACCCTAACCCGGACCCTATCTCCTAACTCTAACCCTAACACCTAACCCTAACCGTAACCCTAACCACCTAACCCTAACACTCAACCTAACACCTAACCCTAACCCTAATCCTAACCTCTAACCCTAACCCCTAACCCTAACCCTAACCCTAATGGACCCTAACCCTAACCCTAACCCCTAACCCTAACCCTAACCCTAACCCTAACCCTAATGGCCCTAACCCTAACCCTAACCCTGACCCTAACCCTAACCCTAAGCCTAACCCTAACCCCCTAACCCTAACCCTAACCCTAACCCCTAACCCTAACCCTAACCCTAACCCTAACCCCAATCCTAGCCTTAACCCTAACCCTAACCCCTAACTGTAAACCTTTTCTGACAAGTTGCAGGATGTGTGCCGTTTCCGAAACAGGTTCTGCTGAGGACGAGAGCCATGAGATTTTCCTCCTCTGGGCAAGCCCGTATCCCAGATCCTGTTGTGCCTGTGAATAGGCTGCAGGGGGACGGTGAAGACCAGCAACAGCTTTCAGGGCTGCCACCTTCCGTGTGGGACAAGGAGCCGGACGTGTGCCTTTCCGGAATCAGGCTCTGCCGAGGACGAGAGCCATGAGATGTTCCTCCTCTGGGCAAGCCCGGGTCCCAGATCCTGTTGTGCCTGTGAATAGGCTGCAGGGGGACGGTGAAGACCAGCAACATCTTTCCAGCCTGCCAACTTCCGTGTGGGACAAGGAGCCGGACGTGTGCCTTCTCGAAAAGAGGCCCTGCCGAGGACGAGAGCCATGAGATGTTCCTCCTCTGGGCAAGCCCGGGTCCCAGATCCTGTTGTGCCTGTGAATAGGCTGCAGGGGGACGGTGAAGACCAGCAACTTCTTTCAGGGCTGCCACCTTCCGTGTGGGACAAGGAGCCGGACGTGTGCCTTTTCGGGAAGAGGCTCTGCCGAGGACAAGAGCCATGATATGTTCCTCCTCTGGGCGTGCCCGGGTCCTGAATACTGTTGTGCCTTTGAATAGGCTGCAGGGGGACGGTGAAGACCAGCAACATCTTTCCGGTCTGCCACCTTTCGTGTGGGACAAGGAGCCGGACGTGTGACTTTTCGGGAAGAGGCTCTGCCGAGGACGAGAGCCATGAGATGTTCCTCCTCTGGGCAAGCCCGGGTCCTGAATCCTGTTGTACCTGTGAATAGGATGCAGGGGGACGGTGAAGACCAGCAACAGCTTTCAGGGCTGCCACCTTCCGTGTGGGACAAGGAGCCGGACGTGTGCCTTTTCGAAAAGAGGCCCTGCCGAGGACGAGAGCCATGAGATGTTCCTCCTCTGGGCAAGCCGGGGTCCCTGATCCTGTTGTGCCTGTGAATAGGCTGCAGGGGGACGGTGAAGACCAGCAACAGCTTTCAGGGCTGCCACCTTCCGTGTGGGACAAGGAGCCGGACGTGTGCCTTTTTGGAAACAGGATCTGCCGAGGACGAGAGACTAACCCTGACCCTAACCCTAACCCTAACCCCTAACCCTAACCCTAAGCCCATCCCTAACGACCCTAACCCTAACCCTAACCCTAAGCCCTTAACACTAACCCTAACCCTAAACCCTAACCCTAACCCTAACTGTAACCCTAACCCGGACCCTATCTCGTAACTCTAACCCTAACCCTAACCCCTAACCCTAACCGTAACCCTAACCACCTAACCCTAACACTCGCCCTAACACCTAACCCTAACCCTAATCCTAACCCCTAACCCTAACCCCTACCCTAACCCTAACCCTAATGTACCCTAACCCTAACCCTAACCCTAACCCCTAACCCTAACACTAACCCTAATGGCCCTAACCCTAACCCTAACCCTGACCCTAACCCTAACCCTAAGTCTAACCCTAACCCCCTAACCCTAACCCTAACCCTAAACCTAACCCTAACCCTAACCCTAAACCTAACCCCAACCCTAACCCTAACCCCTAACTGTAATCCTTTTCTGACAAGTTGCAGGATGTGTGCCGTTTCCGAAACAGGTTCTGCTGAGGACGAGAGCCATGAGATTTTCCTCCTCTGGGCAAGCCCGGGTCCCAGATCCTGTTGTGCCTGTGAATACGCTGCAGGGGGACGGTGAAGACCAGCAACATCTTTCAGGGCTGCCACCTTCCGTGTGGGACAAGGAGCCGGACGTGTGCCTTTCCGGAATCAGGCTCTGCCGAGGACGAGAGCCATGAGATGTTCCTCCTCTGGGCAAGCCCGGGTCCCAGATCCTGTTGTGCCTGTGAATAGGCTGCAGGGGGACGGTGAAGACCAGCAACATCTTTCCGGCCTACCACCTTCCGTGTCGGACAAGGAGCCGGACGTGTGACTTTTAAGAAGTAGGCTCTGCCGAGGACGAGAGCCATGATATGTTCCTCTTCTGGGCAAGCCCGGGTCCTGAATCCTGTTGTACCTGTGAATAGGCTGCAGGGGGACGGTGAAGACCAGCAACAGCTTTCAGGGCTGCCACCTTCCGTGTGGGACAAGGAGCCGGACGTGTGCCTTCTCGAAAAGAGGCCCTGCCGAGGACGAGAGCCATGAGATGTTCCTCCTCTGGGCAAGCCCGGGTCCCAGATCCTGTTGTGCCTGTGAATAGGCTGCAGGGGGACGGTGAAGACCAGCAACTTCTTTCAGGGCTGCCACCTTCCGTGTGGGACAAGGAGCCGGACGTGTGCCTTTTCGGGAAGAGGCTCTGCCGAGGACAAGAGCCATGATATGTTCCTCCTCTGGGCGTGCCCGGGTCCTGAATACTGTTGTGCCTGTGAGTAGGCTGCAGGGGGACGGTGAAGACCAGCAACATCTTTCCGGCCTGCCACCTTTCGTGTGGGACAAGGAGCCGGACGTGTGACTTTTCAGAAATAGGCTCTGCCGAGGACGAGAGCCATGAGATGTTCCTCCTCTGGGCAAGCCCGGGTCCCAGATCCTGTCGTACCTGTGAATAGGCTGCAGGGGGACGGTGAAGACCAGCAACATCTTTCCGGCCTGCCACCTTCCGTGTGGGACAAGGAGCCGGACGTGTGCCTTTTCGGAAACAGGCCCTGCCGAGGAAGAGAGCCCTGAGATGTTCCTCCTCTGGGCAAGCCCGGGTCCCAGATCCTGTTGTGCCTGTGAATAGGCTGCAGGGGGACGGTGATGACCAGCAACAGCTTTCAGGGCTGCCACCTTCCGTGTGGGACAAGGAGCCGGACTTGTGCCTTTCCGGAATCAGGCTCTGCCGAGGACGAGAGACATGAGATGTTCCTCCTCTGGGCAAACCCGGGTCCCAGATCCTGTTGTGCCTGTGAATAGGCTGCAGGGGGACGGTGAAGACCAGCAACAGCTTTCAGGGCTGCCACCTTCCGTGTGGGACAAGGAGCCGGACGTGTGCCTTTTCGGAAACAGGCTCTGCCGAGGACGAGAGACTAACCCTGACCCTAACCATAACCCTAACCCTTAACCCTAACCCTAAGCCCATCCCTAACGATCCTCACCCTAACCCTAACCCTAAGCCCTTAAAACTAACCCTAACCCTAAACCCTAACCCTAACCCTAACTGTAACCCTAACCCGAACACTATCTCCTAACTCTAACCCTAACACCTAACCATAACCGTAACCCTAACCACCTAACCCTAACCCTACTCCTAACCTCTAACCCTAACCCCTAACCCTAACCCTAACCCTAATGGACCCTAACCCTAACCCTAACCCTAACCCCTAACCCTAACCCTAACCCTAACCCTAACCCTAATGGCCCTAACCCTAACCCTAACCCTGACCCTAACCCTAACCCTAAGCCTAACCCTAACCCCCTAACCCTAACCCTAACCCTAACCCCTAACCCTAACCCTAACCCTAAACCTAACCCCAACCCTAGCCCTAACCCTAACCCTAACCCCTAACTGTAAACCTTTTCTGACAAGTTGCAGGATGTGTGCCGTTTCCGAAACAGGTTCTGCTGAGGACGAGAGCCATGAGATTTTCCTCCTCTGGGCAAGCCCGTATCCCAGATCCTGTTGTGCCTGTGAATAGGCTGCAGGGGGACGGTGAAGACCAGCAACATCTTTCAGGGCTGCCACCTTCCGTGTGGGACAAGGAGCCGGACGTGTGCCTTTCCGGAATCAGGCTCTGCCGAGGACGAGAGCCATGAGATGTTCCTCCTCTGGGCAAGCCCGGGTCCCAGATCCTGTTGTGCCTGTGAATAGGCTGCAGGGGGACGGTGAAGACCAGCAACATCTTTCCAGCCTGCCACCTTCCTTGTGGGACACGGAGCCGGACGTGTGCCTTTCCAGAATCAGGCACTGCCGAGGACGAGAGCCATGAGATGTTCCTCCTCTGGGCAAGCCCCGGTCCCAGATCCTGTTGTGCCTGTGAATAGGCTGCAGGGGGACGGTGAAGACCAGCAACATCCTTCAGGGGTGCCACCTTCCGTGTGGGACAAGGAGTCGGACGTGTGCCTTTTCAGAATCAGGCTCTGCCGAGGACGAGAGCCATGAGATGTTCCTCCTCTGGGCAAGCCCGGGTCCCAGATCCTGTTGTGCCTGAGAATAGGCTGCAGGGGGACGGTGAAGACCAGCAACAGCTTTCAGGGCTGCCACCTTCCGTGTGGGACAAGGTGCCGGACGTGTGCCTTTTCGGAATCGGGCTCTGCCGAGGAAGAGAGCCATGAGATGTTCCTCCTCTGGGCATGCCCGGGTCCTGAATCCTGTTGTGCCTGTGAATAGGCTGCAGGGGGACGGTGAAGACCAGCAACAGCTTTCAGGGCTGCCACCTTCCGTGTGGGACAAGGAGCCGGACGTGTGCCTTCTCGGAAACAGGCTCTGCCGAGGACGAGAGCCATGAGATGTTCCTCCTCTGGGCAAGCCCGGGTCCCAGATCCTGTTGTGCCTGTGAATAGGCTGCAGGGGGACGGTGAAGACCAGCAACATCCTTCAGGGGTGCCACCTTCCGTGTGGGACAAGGAGCCGGACGTGTGCCTTTTCGGAAACAGGCCCTGTCGAGGACGAGAGCCATGAGATGTTCCTCCTCTGGGCAAGCCCGGGTCCCAGATCCTGTTGTGCCTGTGAATAGGCTGCAGGGGGACGGTGAAGACCAGCAACATCTTTCAGGGCTGCCACCTTCCTTGTGGGACAAGGAGCCGGACGTGTGCCTTTTCGGAATCGGGCTCTGCCGAGGACGAGAGCCATGAGATGTTCCTCCTCTGGGCATGCCCGGGTCCTGAATCCTGTTGTGCCTGTGAATAGGCTGCAGGGGGACGGTGAAGACCAGCAACAGCTTTCAGGGCTGCCACCTTCCGTGTGGGACAAGGAGCCGGACGTGTGCCTTTCCGGAATCAGGCTCTGCCGAGGACGAGAGCCATGAGATGTTCCTCCTCTGGGCAAGCCCGGGTCCCAGATCCTGTTGTGCCTGTGAATAGGCTGCAGGGGGACGGTGAAGACCAGCAACAGCTTTCAGGGCTGCCACCTTCCGTGTGGGACAAGGAGCCGGACGTGTGACTTTTCAGAAGTAGGCTCTGCCGAGGACGAGAGACATGAGATGTTCCTCCTCTGGGCAAGCCCGGGTCCCAGATCCTGTTGTGCCTGTGAATAGGCTGCAGGGGGACGGTGAAGACCAGCAACATCTTTTCAGCCTGCCACCTTCCGTGTGGGACAAGGAGCCGGACGTGTGCCTTTCCAGAATCAGACTCTGCCGAGGACGAGAGCCATGAGATGTTCCTCCTCTGGGCAAGCCCGGGTCCCAGATCCTGTTGTGCCTGTGAATAGGCTGCAGGGGGACGGTGAAGACCAGCAACACCTTTCCGGCCTACCACCTTCCGTGTCGGACAAGGAGCCGGACGTGTGACTTTTCAGAAGTAGGCTCTGCCGAGGACGAGAGCCATGAGATGTTCCTCCTCTGGGCAAGCCCCGGTCCCAGATCCTGTTGTGACTGTGAGTAGGCTGCAGGGGGACGGTGAAGACCAGCAACATCTTTCCGGCCTGCCACCTTCCGTGTGGGACAAGGAGCCGGACATTTGCCTTTCCAGAATCAGACTCTGCCGAGGACGAGAGCCATGAGATGTACCTCCTCTGGGCAAGCTCGGGTCCTGAATCCTGTTGTACCTGTGAATAGGCTGCAGGGGGACGGTGAAGACCAGCAACAGCTTTCAGGGCTGCCACCTTCCGTGTGGGACAAGGAGCCGGACGTGTGCCTTTCCGGAATCAGGCTCTGCCGAGGACGAGAGCCATGAGATGT
>NW_026061165.1:610000-620000 GCF_929443795.1 Astur gentilis
GTGCCTTTCCAGAATCAGACTCTGCCGAGGACGAGAGCCATTAGATGTTCCTCCTCTGGGCAAGCCCGGGTCCCAGATCCTGTTGTGCCTGTGAATAGGCTGCAGGGGGACGGTGAAGACCAGCAACATCTTTCCGGCCTACCACCTTCCGTGTCGGACAAGGAGCCGGACGTGTGACTTTTCAGAAGTAGGCTCTGCCGAGGACGAGAGCCATGATATGTTCCTCCTCTGGGCAAGCCCGGGTCCTGAATCCTGTTGTACCTGTGAATAGGCTGCAGGGGGACGGTGAAGACCAGCAACATCTTTCCGGCCTGCCACCTTCTGTGTCGGACAAGGAGTCGCACGTATGAATTTTCAAAAACAGGCCCTGCCGAGGACGAGAGCCATGATATGTTCCTCCTCTGGGCAAGCCCGGGTCCTGAATCCTGTTGTACCTGTGAATAGGCTGCAGGGGGACGGTGAAGACCAGCAACAGCTTTCAGGGCTGCCACCTTCCGTGTGTGACAAGGAGCCAGACGTGTGCCTTTTCGGAAAGAGGCCCTGCCGAGGACGAGAGCCATGAGATGTTCCTCCTCTGGGCAAGCCCGGGTCCCAGATCCTGTTGTGCCTGTGAATAGGCTGCAGGGGGACGGTGAAGACCAGCAACAGCTTTCAGGGCTGCCACCTTCCGTGTGGGACAAGGAGCCGGACGTGTGCCTTTCCAGAATCAGGCTCTGCCGAGGACGAGAGCCATGAGATGTTCCTCCTCTGGGCAAGCCCGGGTCCCAGATCCTGTTGTGCCTTTGAATAGGCTGCAGGGGGACGGTGAAGACCAGCAACATCTTTCCGGCCTACCACCTTCCGTGTCGGACAAGGAGCCGGACGTGTGACTTTTCAGAAGTAGGCTCTGCCGAGGACGAGAGCCATGATATGTTCCTACTCTGGGTAAGACCGGGTCCTGAATCCTGTTGTGCCTGTGAATAGGCTGCAGGGGGACGGTGAAGACCAGCAACAGCTTTCAGGGCTGCCACCTTCCGTGTGGGACAAGGAGGCGGACGTGTGCCTTTTTGGAAACAGGCTCTGCCGAGGACGAGAGACTAACCCTGACCCTAACCCTAACCCTAACCCCTAACCCTAACCCTAAGCCCATCCCTAACGACCCTAACCCTAACCCTAACCCTAAGCCCTTAACACTAACCCTAACCCTAAACCCTAACCCTAACCCTAACTGTAACCCTAACCCGGACCCTATCTCGTAACTCTAACCATAACCCTAACCCCTAACCCTAACCGTAACCCTAACCACCTAACCCTAAGACTCGCCCTAACACCTAACCCTAACCCTAATCCTAACCCCTAACCCTAACCCCTACCCTAACCCTAACCCTAATGTACCCTAACCTTAACCCTAACCCTAACCCCTAACCCTAACACTAACCTTAATGGCCCTAACCCTAACCCTAACCCTGACCCTAACCCTAACCCTAAGCCTAACCCTAACCCCCTAACCCTAACCCTAACCCTAACCCTAAACCTAACCCTAACCCTAAACCTAACCCCAACCCTAACCCTAACCCCTAACTGTAAACCTTTTCTGACAAGTTGCAGGATGTGTGCCGTTTCCGAAACAGGTTCTGCTGAGGACGAGAGCCATGAGATTTTCCTCCTCTGGGCAAGCCCGGGTCCCAGATCCTGTTGTGCCTGTGAATACGCTGCAGGGGGACGGTGAAGACCAGCAACATCTTTCAGGGCTGCCACCTTCCGTGTGGGACAAGGAGCCGGACGTGTGCCTTTCCGGAATCAGGCTCTGCCGAGGACGAGAGCCATGAGATGTTCCTCCTCTGGGCAAGCCCGGGTCCCAGATCCTGTTGTGCCTGTGAATAGGCTGCAGGGGGACGGTGAAGACCAGCAACATCTTTCCAGCCTGCCACCTTCCGTGTGGGACAAGGAGCCGGACGTGTGCCTTTCCAGAATCAGACTCTGCCGAGGACGAGAGCCATGAGATGTTCCTCCTCTGGGCAAGCCCGGGTCCCAGATCCTGTTGTGCCTGTGAATAGGCTGCAGGGGGACGGTGAAGACCAGCAACATCTTTCCGGCCTACCACCTTCCGTGTGGGACAAGGAGCCGGACGTGTGACTTTCCAGAATCAGGCTCTGCCGAGGACGAGAGCCATGATATGTTCCTCCTCTGGGCAAGCCCGGGTCCTGAATCCTGTTGTACCTGTGAATAGGCTGCAGGGGGACGGTGAAGACCAGCAACAGCTTTCAGGGCTGCCACCTTCCGTGTGGGACAAGGAGCCGGACGTGTGCCTTCTCGAAAAGAGGCCCTGCCGAGGACGAGAGCCATGAGATGTTCCTCCTCTGGGCAAGCCCGGGTCCCAGATCCTGTTGTGCCTGTGAATAGGCTGCAGGGGGACGGTGAAGACCAGCAACTTCTTTCAGGGCTGCCACCTTCCGTGTGGGACAAGGAGCCGGACGTGTGCCTTTTCGGGAAGAGGCTCTGCCGAGGACAAGAGCCATGATATGTTCCTCCTCTGGGCGTGCCCGGGTCCTGAATACTGTTGTGCCGTAGAATAGGCTGCAGGGGGACGGTGAAGACCAGCAACATCTTTCCGGCCTGCCACCTTTCGTGTGGGACAAGGAGCCGGACGTGTGACTTTTCAGAAATAGGCTCTGCCGAGGACGAGAGCCATGAGATGTTCCTCCTCTGGGCAAGCCCGGGTCCCAGATCCTGTTGTGCCTGTGAATAGGCTGCAGGGGGACGGTGAAGACCAGCAACATCTTTCCGGCCTGCCACCTTCCGTGTCGGACAAGGAGCCGCACGTATGAATTTTCAAAAACAGGCCCTGCCGAGGACGAGAGCCATGATATGTTCCTCCTCTGGGCAAGCCCGGGTCCTGAATCCTGTTGTACCTGTGAATAGGCTGCAGGGGGACGGTGAAGACCAGCAACAGCTTTCAGGGCTGCCACCTTCCGTGTGGGACAAGGAGCCGGACGTGTGCCTTTTCGGAAAGAGGCCCTGCCGAGGACGAGAGCCATGAGATGTTCCTCCTCTGGGCAAGCCCGGGTCCCAGATCCTGTTGTGCCTGTGAATAGGCTGCAGGGGGACGGTGAAGACCAGCAACAGCTTTCAGGGCTGCCACCTTCCGTGTGGGACAAGGAGCCGGACGTGTGCCTTTCCGGAATCAGGCTCTGCCGAGGACGAGAGCCATGAGATGTTCCTCCTCTGGGCAAGCCCTGGTCCCAGATCCTGTTGTGCCTTTGAATAGGCTGCAGGGGGACGGTGAAGACCAGCAACATCTTTCCGGCCTACCACCTTCCGTGTCGGACAAGGAGCCGGACGTGTGACTTTTCAGAAGTAGGCTCTGCCGAGGACGAGAGCCATGATATGTTCCTACTCTGGGTAAGCCCGGGTCCTGAATCCTGTTGTGCCTGTGAATAGGCTGCAGGGGGACGGTGAAGACCAGCAACAGCTTTCCGGCCTGCCACCTTCCGTGTGGGACAAGGAGCCGGACGTGTGCCTTTTCGGAAACAGGCTCTGCCGAGGACGAGAGACTAACCCTGACCCTAACCATAACCCTAACCCCTAACCCTAACCCTAAGCCCATCCCTAACGACCCTAACCCTAACCCTAACCCTAAGCCCTTAACACTAACCCTAACCCTAAACCCTAACCCTAACCCTAACTGTAACCCTAACCCGGACCCTATCTCGTAACTCTAACCCTAACCCTAACCCCTAACCCTAACCGTAACCCTAACCACCTAACCCTAAGACTCGCCCTAACACCTAACCCTAACCCTAATCCTAACCCCTAACCCTAACCCCTACCCTAACCCTAACCCTAATGTACCCTAACCTTAACCCTAACCCTAACCCCTAACCCTAACCCTAACCCTAATGGCCCTAACCCTAACCCTAACCCTGACCCTAACCCTAACCCTAAGCCTAACCCTAACCCCCTAACCCTAACCCTAACCCTAACCCTAACCCTAACCCTAACCCTAAACCTATCCCCAACCCTAACCCTAACCCCTAACTGTAATCCTTTTCTGACAAGTTGCAGGATGTGTGCCGTTTCCGAAACAGGTTCTGCTGAGGACGAGAGCCATGAGATTTTCCTCCTCTGGGCAAGCCCGGGTCCCAGATCCTGTTGTGCCTGTGAATACGCTGCAGGGGGACGGTGAAGACCAGCAACATCTTTCAGGGCTGCCACCTTCCGTGTGGGACAAGGAGCCGGACGTGTGCCTTTCCGGAATCAGGCTCTGCCGAGGACGAGAGCCATGAGATGTTCCTCCTCTGGGCAAGCCCGGGTCCCAGATCCTGTTGTGCCTGTGAATAGGCTGCAGGGGGACGGTGAAGACCAGCAACATCTTTCCAGCCTGCCACCTTCCGTGTGGGACAAGGAGCCGGACGTGTGCCTTCTCGAAAAGAGGCCCTGCCGAGGACGAGAGCCATGAGATGTTCCTCCTCTGGGCAAGCCCGGGTCCCAGATCCTGTTGTGCCTGTGAATAGGCTGCAGGGGGACGGTGAAGACCAGCAACTTCTTTCAGGGCTGCCACCTTCCGTGTGGGACAAGGAGCCGGACGTGTGCCTTTTCGGGAAGAGGCTCTGCCGAGGACAAGAGCCATGATATGTTCCTCCTCTGGGCGTGCCCGGGTCCTGAATCCTGTTGTACCTGTGAATAGGATGCAGGGGGACGGTGAAGACCAGCAACAGCTTTCAGGGCTGCCACATTCCGTGTGGGACAAGGAGCCGGACGTGTGCCTTTTCGGAAAGAGGCCCTGCCGAGGACGAGAGCCATGAGATGTTCCTCCTCTGGGCAAGCCCGGGTCCCAGATCCTGTTGTGCCTGTGAATAGGCTGCAGGGGGACGGTGAAGACCAGCAACAGATTTCAGGGCTGCCACCTTCCGTGTGGGACAAGGAGCCGGACGTGTGCCTTTCCAGAATCAGGCTCTGCCGAGGACGAGAGCCATGAGATGTTCCTCCTCTGGGCAAGCCCGGGTCCCAGATCCTGTTGTGCCTTTGAATAGGCTGCAGGGGGACGGTGAAGACCAGCAACATCTTTCCGGCCTACCACCTTCCGTGTCGGACAAGGAGCCGGACGTGTGACTTTTCAGAAGTAGGCTCTGCCGAGGACGAGAGCCATGATATGTTCCTACTCTGGGTAAGACCGGGTCCTGAATCCTGTTGTGCCTGTGAATAGGCTGCAGGGGGACGGTGAAGACCAGCAACAGCTTTCAGGGCTGCCACCTTCCGTGTGGGACAAGGAGGCGGACGTGTGCCTTTTTGGAAACAGGCTCTGCCGAGGACGAGAGACTAACCCTGACCCTAACCCTAACCCTAACCCCTAACCCTAACCCTAAGCCCATCCCTAACGACCCTAACCCTAACCCTAACCCTAAGCCCTTAACACTAACCCTAACCCTAAACCCTAACCCTAACCCTAACTGTAACCCTAACCCGGACCCTATCTCGTAACTCTAACCATAACCCTATCCCCTAACCCTAACCGTAACCCTAACCACCTAACCCTAAGACTCGCCCTAACACCTAACCCTAACCCTAACCCTAACCCCTAACCCTAACCCCTACCCTAACCCTAACCCTAATGTACCCTAACCTTAACCCTAACCCTAACCCCTAACCCTAACACTAACCTTAATGGCCCTAACCCTAACCCTAACCCTGACCCTAACCCTAACCCTAAGCCTAACCCTAACCCCCTAACCCTAACCCTAACCCTAACCCTAAACCTAACCCTAACCCTAAACCTAACCCCAACCCTAACCCTAACCCCTAACTGTAAACCTTTTCTGACAAGTTGCAGGATGTGTGCCGTTTCCGAAACAGGTTCTGCTGAGGACGAGAGCCATGAGATTTTCCTCCTCTGGGCAAGCCCGGGTCCCAGATCCTGTTGTGCCTGTGAATACGCTGCAGGGGGACGGTGAAGACCAGCAACATCTTTCAGGGCTGCCACCTTCCGTGTGGGACAAGGAGCCGGACGTGTGCCTTTCCGGAATCAGGCTCTGCCGAGGACGAGAGCCATGAGATGTTCCTCCTCTGGGCAAGCCCGGGTCCCAGATCCTGTTGTGCCTGTGAATAGGCTGCAGGGGGACGGTGAAGACCAGCAACATCTTTCCAGCCTGCCACCTTCCGTGTGGGACAAGGAGCCGGACGTGTGCCTTTCCAGAATCAGACTCTGCCGAGGACGAGAGCCATGAGATGTTCCTCCTCTGGGCAAGCCCGGGTCCCAGATCCTGTTGTGCCTGTGAATAGGCTGCAGGGGGACGGTGAAGACCAGCAACATCTTTCCGGCCTACCACCTTCCGTGTGGGACAAGGAGCCGGACGTGTGACTTTCCAGAATCAGGCTCTGCCGAGGACGAGAGCCATGATATGTTCCTCCTCTGGGCAAGCCCGGGTCCTGAATCCTGTTGTACCTGTGAATAGGCTGCAGGGGGACGGTGAAGACCAGCAACAGCTTTCAGGGCTGCCACCTTCCGTGTGGGACAAGGAGCCGGACGTGTGCCTTCTCGAAAAGAGGCCCTGCCGAGGACGAGAGCCATGAGATGTTCCTCCTCTGGGCAAGCCCGGGTCCCAGATCCTGTTGTGCCTGTGAATAGGCTGCAGGGGGACGGTGAAGACCAGCAACTTCTTTCAGGGCTGCCACCTTCCGTGTGGGACAAGGAGCCGGACGTGTGCCTTTTCGGGAAGAGGCTCTGCCGAGGACAAGAGCCATGATATGTTCCTCCTCTGGGCGTGCCCGGGTCCTGAATACTGTTGTGCCGTAGAATAGGCTGCAGGGGGACGGTGAAGACCAGCAACATCTTTCCGGCCTGCCACCTTTCGTGTGGGACAAGGAGCCGGACGTGTGACTTTTCAGAAATAGGCTCTGCCGAGGACGAGAGCCATGAGATGTTCCTCCTCTGGGCAAGCCCGGGTCCCAGATCCTGTTGTGCCTGTGAATAGGCTGCAGGGGGACGGTGAAGACCAGCAACATCTTTCCGGCCTGCCACCTTCCGTGTCGGACAAGGAGCCGCACGTATGAATTTTCAAAAACAGGCCCTGCCGAGGACGAGAGCCATGATATGTTCCTCCTCTGGGCAAGCCCGGGTCCTGAATCCTGTTGTACCTGTGAATAGGCTGCAGGGGGACGGTGAAGACCAGCAACAGCTTTCAGGGCTGCCACCTTCCGTGTGGGACAAGGAGCCGGACGTGTGCCTTTTCGGAAAGAGGCCCTGCCGAGGACGAGAGCCATGAGATGTTCCTCCTCTGGGCAAGCCCGGGTCCCAGATCCTGTTGTGCCTGTGAATAGGCTGCAGGGGGACGGTGAAGACCAGCAACAGCTTTCAGGGCTGCCACCTTCCGTGTGGGACAAGGAGCCGGACGTGTGCCTTTCCGGAATCAGGCTCTGCCGAGGACGAGAGCCATGAGATGTTCCTCCTCTGGGCAAGCCCTGGTCCCAGATCCTGTTGTGCCTTTGAATAGGCTGCAGGGGGACAGTGAAGACCAGCAACATCTTTCCGGCCTACCACCTTCCGTGTCGGACAAGGAGCCGGACGTGTGACTTTTCAGAAGTAGGCTCTGCCGAGGACGAGAGCCATGATATGTTCCTACTCTGGGTAAGCCCGGGTCCTGAATCCTGTTGTGCCTGTGAATAGGCTGCAGGGGGACGGTGAAGACCAGCAACAGCTTTCCGGCCTGCCACCTTCCGTGTGGGACAAGGAGCCGGACGTGTGCCTTTTCGGAAACAGGCTCTGCCGAGGACGAGAGACTAACCCTGACCCTAACCATAACCCTAACCCCTAACCCTAACCCTAAGCCCATCCCTAACGACCCTAACCCTAACCCTAACCCTAAGCCCTTAACACTAACCCTAACCCTAAACCCTAACCCTAACCCTAACTGTAACCCTAACCCGGACCCTATCTCGTAACTCTAACCCTAACCCTAACCCCTAACCCTAACCGTAACCCTAACCACCTAACCCTAAGACTCGCCCTAACACCTAACCCTAACCCTAATCCTAACCCCTAACCCTAACCCCTACCCTAACCCTAACCCTAATGTACCCTAACCTTAACCCTAACCCTAACCCCTAACCCTAACACTAACCCTAATGGCCCTAACCCTAACCCTAACCCTAACCCTAACCCTAACCCTAAGCCTAACCCTAACCCCCTAACCCTAACCCTAACCCTAAACCTAACCCTAACCCTAACCCTAAACCTATCCCCAACCCTAACCCTAACCCCTAACTGTAATCCTTTTCTGACAAGTTGCAGGATGTGTGCCGTTTCCGAAACAGGTTCTGCTGAGGACGAGAGCCATGAGATTTTCCTCCTCTGGGCAAGCCCGGGTCCCAGATCCTGTTGTGCCTGTGAATACGCTGCAGGGGGACGGTGAAGACCAGCAACATCTTTCAGGGCTGCCACCTTCCGTGTGGGACAAGGAGCCGGACGTGTGCCTTTCCGGAATCAGGCTCTGCCGAGGACGAGAGCCATGAGATGTTCCTCCTCTGGGCAAGCCCGGGTCCCAGATCCTGTTGTGCCTGTGAATAGGCTGCAGGGGGACGGTGAAGACCAGCAACATCTTTCCAGCCTGCCACCTTCCGTGTGGGACAAGGAGCCGGACGTGTGCCTTCTCGAAAAGAGGCCCTGCCGAGGACGAGAGCCATGAGATGTTCCTCCTCTGGGCAAGCCCGGGTCCCAGATCCTGTTGTGCCTGTGAATAGGCTGCAGGGGGACGGTGAAGACCAGCAACTTCTTTCAGGGCTGCCACCTTCCGTGTGGGACAAGGAGCCGGACGTGTGCCTTTTCGGGAAGAGGCTCTGCCGAGGACAAGAGCCATGATATGTTCCTCCTCTGGGCGTGCCCGGGTCCTGAATCCTGTTGTACCTGTGAATAGGATGCAGGGGGACGGTGAAGACCAGCAACAGCTTTCAGGGCTGCCACATTCCGTGTGGGACAAGGAGCCGGACGTGTGCCTTTTCGGAAAGAGGCCCTGCCGAGGACGAGAGCCATGAGATGTTCCTCCTCTGGGCAAGCCCGGGTCCCAGATCCTGTTGTGCCTGTGAATAGGCTGCAGGGGGACGGTGAAGACCAGCAACAGATTTCAGGGCTGCCACCTTCCGTGTGGGACAAGGAGCCGGACGTGTGCCTTTCCGGAATCAGGCTCTGCCGAGGACGAGAGCCATGAGATGTTCCTCCTCTGGGCAAGCCCGGGTCCCAGATCCTGTTGTGCCTGTGAATAGGCTGCAGGGGGACGGTGAAGACCAGCAACATCTTTCCGGCCTACCACCTTCCGTGTCGGACAAGGAGCCGGACGTGTGACTTTTCAGAAGTAGGCTCTGCCGAGGACGAGAGCCATGAGATGTTCCTCCTCTGGGCAAGCCCCGGTCCCAGATCCTGTTGTGCCTGTGAGTAGGCTGCAGGGGGACGGTGAAGACCAGCAACATCTTTCCGGACTGCCACCTTCCGTGTGGGACAAGGAGCCGGACGTGTGCCTTTCCAGAATCAGACTCTGCCGAGGACGAGAGCCATGAGATGTTCCTCCTCTGGGCAAGCTCGGGTCCTGAATCCTGTTGTACCTGTGAATAGGCTGCAGGGGGACGGTGAAGACCAGCAACATCTTTCCGGCCTACCACCTTCCGTGTCGGACAAGGAGCCGGACGTGTGACTTTTCAGAAGTAGGCTCTGCCGAGGACGAGAGCCATGATATGTTCCTACTCTGGGTAAGACCGGGTCCTGAATCCTGTTGTGCCTGTGAATAGGCTGCAGGGGGACGGTGAAGACCAGCAACAGCTTTCAGGGCTGCCACCTTCCGTGTGGGACAAGGAGCCGGACGTGTGCCTTTTTGGAAACAGGCTCTGCCGAGGACGAGAGACTAACCCTAACCCTAACCCTAACCCTAACCCCTAACCCTAACCCTAAGCCCATCCCTAACGACCCTAACCCTAACCCTAACCCTAAGCCCTTAACACTAACCCTAACCCTAAACCCTAACCCTAACCCTAACTG
>NW_026061165.1:622500-642500 GCF_929443795.1 Astur gentilis
CTCGAAAAGAGGCCCTGCCGAGGACGAGAGCCATGAGATGTTCCTCCTCTGGGCAAGCCCGGGTCCCAGATCCTGTTGTGCCTGTGAATAGGCTGCAGGGGGACGGTGAAGACCAGCAACTTCTTTCAGGGCTGCCACCTTCCGTGTGGGACAAGGAGCCGGACGTGTGCCTTTTCGGGAAGAGGCTCTGCCGAGGACAAGAGCCATGATATGTTCCTCCTCTGGGCGTGCCCGGGTCCTGAATCCTGTTGTACCTGTGAATAGGATGCAGGGGGACGGTGAAGACCAGCAACAGCTTTCAGGGCTGCCACATTCCGTGTGGGACAAGGAGCCGGACGTGTGCCTTTTCGGAAAGAGGCCCTGCCGAGGACGAGAGCCATGAGATGTTCCTCCTCTGGGCAAGCCCGGGTCCCAGATCCTGTTGTGCCTGTGAATAGGCTGCAGGGGGACGGTGAAGACCAGCAACAGATTTCAGGGCTGCCACCTTCCGTGTGGGACAAGGAGCCGGACGTGTGCCTTTCCGGAATCAGGCTCTGCCGAGGACGAGAGCCATGAGATGTTCCTCCTCTGGGCAAGCCCGGGTCCCAGATCCTGTTGTGCCTGTGAATAGGCTGCAGGGGGACGGTGAAGACCAGCAACATCTTTCCGGCCTACCACCTTCCGTGTCGGACAAGGAGCCGGACGTGTGACTTTTCAGAAGTAGGCTCTGCCGAGGACGAGAGCCATGAGATGTTCCTCCTCTGGGCAAGCCCCGGTCCCAGATCCTGTTGTGCCTGTGAGTAGGCTGCAGGGGGACGGTGAAGACCAGCAACATCTTTCCGGACTGCCACCTTCCGTGTGGGACAAGGAGCCGGACGTGTGCCTTTCCAGAATCAGACTCTGCCGAGGACGAGAGCCATGAGATGTTCCTCCTCTGGGCAAGCTCGGGTCCTGAATCCTGTTGTACCTGTGAATAGGCTGCAGGGGGACGGTGAAGACCAGCAACATCTTTCCGGCCTACCACCTTCCGTGTCGGACAAGGAGCCGGACGTGTGACTTTTCAGAAGTAGGCTCTGCCGAGGACGAGAGCCATGATATGTTCCTACTCTGGGTAAGACCGGGTCCTGAATCCTGTTGTGCCTGTGAATAGGCTGCAGGGGGACGGTGAAGACCAGCAACAGCTTTCAGGGCTGCCACCTTCCGTGTGGGACAAGGAGCCGGACGTGTGCCTTTTTGGAAACAGGCTCTGCCGAGGACGAGAGACTAACCCTGACCCTAACCCTAACCCTAACCCCTAACCCTAACCCTAAGCCCATCCCTAACGACCCTAACCCTAACCCTAACCCTAAGCCCTTAACACTAACCCTAACCCTAAACCCTAACCCTAACCCTAACTGTAACCCTAACCCGGACCCTATCTCGTAACTCTAACCATAACCCTATCCCCTAACCCTAACCGTAACCCTAACCACCTAACCCTAAGACTCGCCCTAACACCTAACCCTAACCCTAATCCTAACCCCTAACCCTAACCCCTACCCTAACCCTAACCCTAATGTACCCTAACCTTAACCCTAACCCTAACCCCTAACCCTAACACTAACCTTAATGGCCCTAACCCTAACCCTAACCCTGACCCTAACCCTAACCCTAAGCCTAACCCTAACCCCCTAACCCTAACCCTAACCCTAACCCTAAACCTAACCCTAACCCTAAACCTAACCCCAACCCTAACCCTAACCCCTAACTGTAAACCTTTTCTGACAAGTTGCAGGATGTGTGCCGTTTCCGAAACAGGTTCTGCTGAGGACGAGAGCCATGAGATTTTCCTCCTCTGGGCAAGCCCGGGTCCCAGATCCTGTTGTGCCTGTGAATAGGCTGCAGGGGGACGGTGAAGACCAGCAACATCTTTCAGGGCTGCCACCTTCCGTGTGGGACAAGGAGCCGGACGTGTGCCTTTCCGGAATCAGGCTCTGCCGAGGACGAGAGCCATGAGATGTTCCTCCTCTGGGCAAGCCCGGGTCCCAGATCCTGTTGTGCCTGTGAATAGGCTGCAGGGGGACGGTGAAGACCAGCAACATCTTTCCAGCCTGCCACCTTCCGTGTGGGACAAGGAGCCGGACGTGTGCCTTTCCAGAATCAGACTCTGCCGAGGACGAGAGCCATGAGATGTTCCTCCTCTGGGCAAGCCCGGGTCCCAGATCCTGTTGTGCCTGTGAATAGGCTGCAGGGGGACGGTGAAGACCAGCAACATCTTTCCGGCCTACCACCTTCCGTGTGGGACAAGGAGCCGGACGTGTGACTTTCCAGAATCAGGCTCTGCCGAGGACGAGAGCCATGAGATGTTCCTCCTCTGGGCAAGCCCGGGTCCTGAATCCTGTTGTACCTGTGAATAGGCTGCAGGGGGACGGTGAAGACCAGCAACAGCTTTCAGGGCTGCCACCTTCCGTGTGGGACAAGGAGCCGGACGTGTGCCTTCTCGAAAAGAGGCCCTGCCGAGGACGAGAGCCATGAGATGTTCCTCCTCTGGGCAAGCCCGGGTCCCAGATCCTGTTGTGCCTGTGAATAGGCTGCAGGAGGACGGTGAAGACCAGCAACTTCTTTCAGGGCTGCCACCTTCCGTGTGGGACAAGGAGCCGGACGTGTGCCTTTTCGGGAAGAGGCTCTGCCGAGGACAAGAGCCATGATATGTTCCTCCTCTGGGCGTGCCCGGGTCCTGAATACTGTTGTGCCGTAGAATAGGCTGCAGGGGGACGGTGAAGACCAGCAACATCTTTCCGGCCTGCCACCTTTCGTGTGGGACAAGGAGCCGGACGTGTGACTTTTCAGAAATAGGCTCTGCCGAGGACGAGAGCCATGAGATGTTCCTCCTCTGGGCAAGCCCGGGTCCCAGATCCTGTTGTGCCTGTGAATAGGCTGCAGGGGGACGGTGAAGACCAGCAACATCTTTCCGGCCTGCCACCTTCCGTGTCGGACAAGGAGCCGCACGTATGAATTTTCAAAAACAGGCCCTGCCGAGGACGAGAGCCATGATATGTTCCTCCTCTGGGCAAGCCCGGGTCCTGAATCCTGTTGTACCTGTGAATAGGCTGCAGGGGGACGGTGAAGACCAGCAACAGCTTTCAGGGCTGCCACCTTCCGTGTGGGACAAGGAGCCGGACGTGTGCCTTTTCGGAAAGAGGCCCTGCCGAGGACGAGAGCCATGAGATGTTCCTCCTCTGGGCAAGCCCGGGTCCCAGATCCTGTTGTGCCTGTGAATAGGCTGCAGGGGGACGGTGAAGACCAGCAACAGCTTTCAGGGCTGCCACCTTCCGTGTGGGACAAGGAGCCGGACGTGTGCCTTTCCGGAATCAGGCTCTGCCGAGGACGAGAGCCATGAGATGTTCCTCCTCTGGGCAAGCCCTGGTCCCAGATCCTGTTGTGCCTGTGAATAGGCTGCAGGGGGACGGTGAAGACCAGCAACATCTTTCCGGCCTACCACCTTCCGTGTCGGACAAGGAGCCGGACGTGTGACTTTTCAGAAGTAGGCTCTGCCGAGGACGAGAGCCATGATATGTTCCTACTCTGGGTAAGCCCGGGTCCTGAATCCTGTTGTGCCTGTGAATAGGCTGCAGGGGGACGGTGAAGACCAGCAACAGCTTTCCGGCCTGCCACCTTCCGTGTGGGACAAGGAGCCGGACGTGTGCCTTTTCGGAAACAGGCTCTGCCGAGGACGAGAGACTAACCCTGACCCTAACCATAACCCTAACCCCTAACCCTAACCCTAAGCCCATCCCTAACGACCCTAACCCTAACCCTAACCCTAAGCCCTTAACACTAACCCTAACCCTAAACCCTAACCCTAACCCTAACTGTAACCCTAACCCGGACCCTATCTCGTAACTCTAACCCTAACCCTAACCCCTAACCCTAACCGTAACCCTAACCACCTAACCCTAAGACTCGCCCTAACACCTAACCCTAACCCTAATCCTAACCCCTAACCCTAACCCCTACCCTAACCCTAACCCTAATGTACCCTAACCCTAACACTAACCCTAACCCCTAACCCTAACACTAACCCTAATGGCCCTAACCCTAACCCTAACCCTGACCCTAACCCTAACCCTAAGCCTAACCCTAACCCCCTAACCCTAACCCTAACCCTAAACCTAACCCTAACCCTAACCCTAAACCTATCCCCAACCCTAACCCTAACCCCTAACTGTAATCCTTTTCTGACAAGTTGCAGGATGTGTGCCGTTTCCGAAAGAGGTTCTGCTGAGGACGAGAGCCATGAGATTTTCCTCCTCTGGGCAAGCCCGGGTCCCAGATCCTGTTGTGCCTGTGAATACGCTGCAGGGGGACGGTGAAGACCAGCAACATCTTTCAGGGCTGCCACCTTCCGTGTGGGACAAGGAGCCGGACGTGTGCCTTTCCGGAATCAGGCTCTGCCGAGGACGAGAGCCATGAGATGTTCCTCCTCTGGGCAAGCCCGGGTCCCAGATCCTGTTGTGCCTGTGAATAGGCTGCAGGGGGACGGTGAAGACCAGCAACATCTTTCCAGCCTGCCACCTTCCGTGTGGGACAAGGAGCCGGACGTGTGCCTTCTCGAAAAGAGGCCCTGCCGAGGACGAGAGCCATGAGATGTTCCTCCTCTGGGCAAGCCCGGGTCCCAGATCCTGTTGTGCCTGTGAATAGGCTGCAGGGGGACGGTGAAGACCAGCAACTTCTTTCAGGGCTGCCACCTTCCGTGTGGGACAAGGAGCCGGACGTGTGCCTTTTCGGGAAGAGGCTCTGCCGAGGACAAGAGCCATGATATGTTCCTCCTCTGGGCGTGCCCGGGTCCTGAATCCTGTTGTACCTGTGAATAGGATGCAGGGGGACGGTGAAGACCAGCAACAGCTTTCAGGGCTGCCACATTCCGTGTGGGACAAGGAGCCGGACGTGTGCCTTTTCGGAAAGAGGCCCTGCCGAGGACGAGAGCCATGAGATGTTCCTCCTCTGGGCAAGCCCGGGTCCCAGATCCTGTTGTGCCTGTGAATAGGCTGCAGGGGGACGGTGAAGACCAGCAACAGATTTCAGGGCTGCCACCTTCCGTGTGGGACAAGGAGCCGGACGTGTGCCTTTCCGGAATCAGGCTCTGCCGAGGACGAGAGCCATGAGATGTTCCTCCTCTGGGCAAGCCCGGGTCCCAGATCCTGTTGTGCCTGTGAATAGGATGCAGGGGGACGGTGAAGACCAGCAACATCTTTCCGGCCTACCACCTTCCGTGTCGGACAAGGAGCCGGACGTGTGACTTTTCAGAAGTAGGCTCTGCCGAGGACGAGAGCCATGAGATGTTCCTCCTCTGGGCAAGCCCCGGTCCCAGATCCTGTTGTGCCTGTGAGTAGGCTGCAGGGGGACGGTGAAGACCAGCAACATCTTTCCGGCCTGCCACCTTCCGTGTGGGACAAGGAGCCGGACGTGTGCCTTTCCAGAATCAGACTCTGCCGAGGACGAGAGCCATGAGATGTTCCTCCTCTGGGCAAGCTCGGGTCCTGAATCCTGTTGTACCTGTGAATAGGCTGCAGGGGGACGGTGAAGACCAGCAACAGCTTTCAGGGCTGCCACCTTCCGTGTGGGACAAGGAGCCGGACGTGTGCCTTTTCGAAAAGAGGCCCTGCCGAGGACGAGAGCCATGAGATGTTCCTCCTCTGGGCAAGCCGGGGTCCCTGATCCTGTTGTGCCTGTGAATAGGCTGCAGGGGGACGGTGAAGACCAGCAACAGCTTTCAGGGCTGCCACCTTCCGTGTGGGACAAGGAGCCGGACGTGTGCCTTTTTGGAAACAGGATCTGCCGAGGACGAGAGACTAACCCTGACCCTAACCCTAACCCTAACCCCTAACCCTAACCCTAAGCCCATCCCTAACGACCCTAACCCTAACCCTAACCCTAAGACCTTAACACTAACCCTAACCCTAAACCCTAACCCTAACCCTAACTGTAACCCTAACCCGGACCCTATCTCGTAACTCTAACCCTAACCCTAACCCCTAACCCTAACCGTAACCCTAACCACCTAACCCTAACACTCGCCCTAACACCTAACCCTAACCCTAATCCTAACCCCTAACCCTAACCCCTACCCTAACCCTAACCCTAATTTACCCTAACCCTAACCCTAACCCTAACCCCTAACCCTAACACTAACCCTAATGGCCCTAACCCTAACCCTAACCCTGACCCTAACCCTAACCCTAAGCCTAACCCTAACCCCCTAACCCTAACCCTAACCCTAACCCTAACCCTAACCCTAACCCTAAACCTAACCCCAACCCTAACCCTAACCCCTAACTGTAATCCTTTTCTGACAAGTTGCAGGATGTGTGCCGTTTCCGAAACAGGTTCTGCTGAGGACGAGAGCCATGAGATTTTCCTCCTCTGGGCAAGCCCGGGTCCCAGATCCTGTTGTGCCTGTGAATACGCTGCAGGGGGACGGTGAAGACCAGCAACATCTTTCAGGGCTGCCACCTTCCGTGTGGGACAAGGAGCCGGACGTGTGCCTTTCCGGAATCAGGCTCTGCCGAGGACGAGAGCCATGAGATGTTCCTCCTCTGGGCAAGCCCGGGTCCCAGATCCTGTTGTGCCTGTGAATAGGCTGCAGGGGGACGGTGAAGACCAGCAACATCTTTCCGGCCTACCACCTTCCGTGTCGGACAAGGAGACGGACGTGTGACTTTTCAGAAGTAGGCTCTGCCGAGGACGAGAGCCATGATATGTTCCTCCTCTGGGCAAGCCCGGGTCCTGAATCCTGTTGTACCTGTGAATAGGCTGCAGGGGGACGGTGAAGACCAGCAACAGCTTTCAGGGCTGCCACCTTCCGTGTGGGACAAGGAGCCGGACGTGTGCCTTCTCGAAAAGAGGCCCTGCCGAGGACGAGAGCCATGAGATGTTCCTCCTCTGGGCAAGCCCGGGTCCCAGATCCTGTTGTGCCTGTGAATAGGCTGCAGGGGGACGGTGAAGACCAGCAACTTCTTTCAGGGCTGCCACCTTCCGTGTGGGACAAGGAGCCGGACGTGTGCCTTTTCGGGAAGAGGCTCGCCGAGGACAAGAGCCATGATATGTTCCTCCTCTGGGCGTGCCCGGGTCCTGAATACTGTGTGCCGTAGAATAGGCTGCAGGGGGACGGTGAAGACCAGCAACATCTTTCCGGCCTGCCACCTTACGTGTGGGACAAGGAGCCGGACGTGTGACTTTTCAGAAATAGGCTCTGCCGAGGACGAGAGCCATGAGATGTTCCTCCTCTGGGCAAGCCCGGGTCCCAGATCCTGTCGTACCTGTGAATAGGCTGCAGGGGGACGGTGAAGACCAGCAACATCTTTCCGGCCTGCCACCTTCCGTGTGGGACAAGGAGCCGGACGTGTGCCTTTTCGGAAACAGGCCCTGCCGAGGATGAGAGCCCTGAGATGTTCCTCCTCTGGGCAAGCCCGGGTCCCAGATCCTGTTGTGCCTGTGAATAGGCTGCAGGGGGACGGTGATGACCAGCAACAGCTTTCAGGGCTGCCACCTTCCGTGTGGGACAAGGAGCCGGACTTGTGCCTTTCCGGAATCAGGCTCTGCCGAGGACGAGAGACATGAGATGTTCCTCCTCTGGGCAAACCCGGGTCCCAGATCCTGTTGTGCCTGTGAATAGGCTGCAGGGGGACGGTGAAGACCAGCAACAGCTTTCAGGGCTGCCACCTTCCGTGTGGGACAAGGAGCCGGACGTGTGCCTTTTCGGAAACAGGCTCTGCCGAGGACGAGAGACTAACCCTGACCCTAACCATAACCCTAACCCTTAACCCTAACCCTAAGCCCATCCCTAACGATCCTCACCCTAACCCTAACCCTAAGCCCTTAAAACTAACCCTAAACCTAAACCCTAACCCTAACCCTAACTGTAACCCTAACCCGCACCCTATCTCCTAACTCTAACCCTAACACCTAACCCTAACCGTAACCCTAACCACCTAACCCTAACACTCACCCTAACACCTAACCCTAACCCTAACCCTAACCCTGACCCTAACCCTAACCCTAAGCCTAACCCTAACCCCCTAACCCTAACCCTAACCCTAACCCCTAACCCTAACCCTAACCCTAAACCTAACCCCAACCCTAGCCCTAACCCTAACCCTAACCCCTAACTGTAAACCTTTTCTGACAAGTTGCAGGATGTGTGCCGTTTCCGAAACAGGTTCTGCTGAGGACGAGAGCCATGAGATTTTCCTCCTCTGGGCAAGCCCGTATCCCAGATCCTGTTGTGCCTGTGAATAGGCTGCAGGGGGACGGTGAAGACCAGCAACATCTTTCAGGGCTGCCACCTTCCGTGTGGGACAAGGAGCCGGACGTGTGCCTTTCCGGAATCAGGCTCTGCCGAGGACGAGAGCCATGAGATGTTCCTCCTCTGGGCAAGCCCGCGTCCCAGATCCTGTTGTGCCTGTGAATAGGCTGCAGGGGGACGGTGAAGACCAGCAACATCTTTCCAGCCTGCCACCTTCCTTGTGGGACACGGAGCCGGACGTGTGCCTTTCCAGAATCAGGCACGGCCGAGGACAAGAGCCATGAGATGTTCCTCCTCTGGGCAAGCCCCGGTCCCAGATCCTGTTGTGCCTGAGAATAGGCTGCAGGGGGACGGTGAAGACCAGCAACAGCTTTCAGGGCTGCCACCTTCCGTGTGGGACAAGGAGCCGGACGTGTGCCTTCTCGGAAACAGGCTCTGCCGAGGACGAGAGCCATGAGATGTTCCTCCTCTGGGCAAGCCCGGGTCCCAGATCCTGTTGTGCCTGTGAATAGGCTGCAGGGGGACGGTGAAGACCAGCAACATCCTTCAGGGGTGCCACCTTCCGTGTGGGACAAGGAGCCGGACGTGTGCCTTTTCGGAAACAGGCCCTGTCGAGGACGAGAGCCATGAGATGTTCCTCCTCTGGGCAAGCCCGTATCCCAGATCCTGTTGTGCCTGTGAATAGGCTGCAGGGGGACGGTGAAGACCAGCAACATCTTTCAGGGCTGCCACCTTCCTTGTGGGACAAGGAGCCGGACGTGTGCCTTTTCGGAATCGGGCTCTGCCGAGGACGAGAGCCATGAGATGTTCCTCCTCTGGGCATGCCCGGGTCCTGAATCCTGTTGTGCCTGTGAATAGGCTGCAGGGGGACGGTGAAGACCAGCAACAGCTTTCAGGGCTGCCACCTTCCGTGTGGGATAAGGAGCCGGACGTGTGCCTTTCCGGAATCAGGCTCTGCCGAGGACGAGAGCCATGAGATGTTCCTCCTCTGGGCAAGCCCGGGTCCCAGATCCTGTTGTGCCTGTGAATAGGCTGCAGGGGGACGGTGAAGACCAGCAACATCTTTCAGGGCTGCCACCTTCCGTGTGGGACAAGGAGCCGGACGTGTGACTTTTCAGAAGTAGGCTCTGCCGAGGACGAGAGCCATGATATGTTCCTACTCTGTGTAAGCCCGGGTGCTGAATCCTGTTGTACCTGTGAATAGGCTGCAGGGGGACGGTGAAGACCAGCAACATCTTTCCAGCCTGCCACCTTCCGTGTGGGACAAGGAGACAGACGTGTGCCTTTCCGGAATCAGGCTCTGCCGAGGACGAGAGACATGAGATGTTCCTCCTCTGGGCAAGCCCGGGTCCCAGATCCTGTTGTGCCTGTGAATAGGCTGCAGGGGGACGGTGAAGACCAGCAACATCTTTCCAGCCTGCCACCTTCCGTGTGGGACAAGGAGCCGGATGTGTGCCTTTCCAGAATCAGACTCTGCCGAGGACGAGAGCCATGAGATGTTCCTCCTCTGGGCAAGCCCGGGTCCCAGATCCTGTTGTGCCTGTGAATAGGCTGCAGGGGGACGGTGAAGACCAGCAACATCTTTCCGGCCTACCACCTTCCGTGTCGGACAAGGAGCCGGACGTGTGACTTTTCAGAAGTAGGCTCTGCCGAGGACGAGAGCCATGAGATGTTCCTCCTCTGGGCAAGCCCGGGTCCCAGATCCTGTTGTGACTGTGAGTAGGCTGCAGGGGGACGGTGAAGACCAGCAACATCTTTCGGGCCTGCCACCTTCCGTGTGGGACAAGGAGTTGGACATTTGCCTTTCCAGAATCAGACTCTGCCGAGGACGAGAGCCATGAGATGTACCTCCTCTGGGCAAGCTCGGGTCCTGAATCCTGTTGTACCTGTGAATAGGCTGCAGGGGGACGGTGAAGACCAGCAACAGCTTTCAGGGCTGCCACCTTCCGTGTGGGACAAGGAGCCGGACGTGTGCCTTTCCGGAATCAGGCTCTGCCGAGGACGAGAGCCATGAGATGTTCCTCCTCTGGGCAAACCCGGGTCCCAGATCCTGTTGTACCTGTGAATAAGCTGCAGGGGGACGGTGAAGACCAGCAACAGCTTTCAGGGCTGCCACCTTCCGTGTGGGACAAGGAGCCGGACGTGTGCCTTTTCGGAAACAGGCTCTGCCGAGGACGAGAGACTAACCCTGACCCTCACCCTAACCCTAACCCTTAACCCTAACCCTAAGCCCATCCCTAACGACCCTCACCCTAACCCTAACCCTAAGCCCTTAAAACTAACCCTAACCCTAAACCCTAACCCTAACCCTAACTGTAACCCTAACCCGGACCCTATCTCCTAACTCTAACCCTAACACCTAACCCTAACCCTAACCCTAACCACCTAACCCTAACACTCAACCTAACACCTAACCCTAACCCTAATCCTAACCTCTAACCCTAACCCCTAACCCTAACCCTAACCCTAATGGACCCTAACCCTAACCCTAACCCCTAACCCTAACCCTAACCCTAACCCTAACCCTAATGGCCCTAACCCTAACCCTAACCCTGACCCTAACCCTAACCCTAAGCCTAACCCTAACCCCCTAACCCTAACCCTAACCCTAACCCCTAACCCTAACCCTAACCCTAACCCTAACCCCAATCCTAGCCTTAACCCTAACCCTAACCCCTAACTGTAAACCTTTTCTGACAAGTTGCAGGATGTGTGCCGTTTCCGAAACAGGTTCTGCTGAGGACGAGAGCCATGAGATTTTCCTCCTCTGGGCAAGCCCGTATCCCAGATCCTGTTGTGCCTGTGAATAGGCTGCAGGGGGACGGTGAAGACCAGCAACAGCTTTCAGGGCTGCCACCTTCCGTGTGGGACAAGGAGCCGGACGTGTGCCTTTCCGGAATCAGGCTCTGCCGAGGACGAGAGCCATGAGATGTTCCTCCTCTGGGCAAGCCCGGGTCCCAGATCCTGTTGTGCCTGTGAATAGGCTGCAGGGGGACGGTGAAGACCAGCAACATCTTTCCAGCCTGCCACCTTCCGTGTGGGACAAGGAGCCGGACGTGTGCCTTCTCGAAAAGAGGCCCTGCCGAGGACGAGAGCCATGAGATGTTCCTCCTCTGGGCAAGCCCGGGTCCCAGATCCTGTTGTGCCTGTGAATAGGCTGCAGGGGGACGGTGAAGACCAGCAACTTCTTTCAGGGCTGCCACCTTCCGTGTGGGACAAGGAGCCGGACGTGTGCCTTTTCGGGAAGAGGCTCTGCCGAGGACAAGAGCCATGATATGTTCCTCCTCTGGGCGTGCCCGGGTCCTGAATACTGTTGTGCCTTTGAATAGGCTGCAGGGGGACGGTGAAGACCAGCAACATCTTTCCGGCCTGCCACCTTTCGTGTGGGACAAGGAGCCGGACGTGTGACTTTTCGGGAAGAGGCTCTGCCGAGGACGAGAGCCATGAGATGTTCCTCCTCTGGGCAAGCCCGGGTCCTGAATCCTGTTGTACCTGTGAATAGGATGCAGGGGGACGGTGAAGACCAGCAACAGCTTTCAGGGCTGCCACCTTCCGTGTGGGACAAGGAGCCGGACGTGTGCCTTTTCGAAAAGAGGCCCTGCCGAGGACGAGAGCCATGAGATGTTCCTCCTCTGGGCAAGCCGGGGTCCCTGATCCTGTTGTGCCTGTGAATAGGCTGCAGGGGGACGGTGAAGACCAGCAACAGCTTTCAGGGCTGCCACCTTCCGTGTGGGACAAGGAGCCGGACGTGTGCCTTTTTGGAAACAGGATCTGCCGAGGACGAGAGACTAACCCTGACCCTAACCCTAACCCTAACCCCTAACCCTAACCCTAAGCCCATCCCTAACGACCCTAACCCTAACCCTAACCCTAAGCCCTTAACACTAACCCTAACCCTAAACCCTAACCCTAACCCTAACTGTAACCCTAACCCGGACCCTATCTCGTAACTCTAACCCTAACCCTAACCCCTAACCCTAACCGTAACCCTAACCACCTAACCCTAACACTCGCCCTAACACCTAACCCTAACCCTAATCCTAACCCCTAACCCTAACCCCTACCCTAACCCTAACCCTAATTTACCCTAACCCTAACCCTAACCCTAACCCCTAACCCTAACCCTAACCCTAATGGCCCTAACCCTAACCCTAACCCTGACCCTAACCCTAACCCTAAGTCTAACCCTAACCCCCTAACCCTAACCCTAACCCTAAACCTAACCCTAACCCTAACCCTAAACCTAACCCCAACCCTAACCCTAACCCCTAACTGTAATCCTTTTCTGACAAGTTGCAGGATGTGTGCCGTTTCCGAAACAGGTTCTGCTGAGGACGAGAGCCATGAGATTTTCCTCCTCTGGGCAAGCCCGGGTCCCAGATCCTGTTGTGCCTGTGAATACGCTGCAGGGGGACGGTGAAGACCAGCAACATCTTTCAGGGCTGCCACCTTCCGTGTGGGACAAGGAGCCGGACGTGTGCCTTTCCGGAATCAGGCTCTGCCGAGGACGAGAGCCATGAGATGTTCCTCCTCTGGGCAAGCCCGGGTCCCAGATCCTGTTGTGCCTGTGAATAGGCTGCAGGGGGACGGTGAAGACCAGCAACATCTTTCCGGCCTACCACCTTCCGTGTCGGACAAGGAGCCGGACGTGTGACTTTTAAGAAGTAGGCTCTGCCGAGGACGAGAGCCATGATATATTCCTCTTCTGGGCAAGCCCGGGTCCTGAATCCTGTTGTACCTGTGAATAGGCTGCAGGGGGACGGTGAAGACCAGCAACAGCTTTCAGGGCTGCCACCTTCCGTGTGGGACAAGGAGCCGGACGTGTGCCTTCTCGAAAAGAGGCCCTGCCGAGGACGAGAGCCATGAGATGTTCCTCCTCTGGGCAAGCCCGGGTCCCAGATCCTGTTGTGCCTGTGAATAGGCTGCAGGGGGACGGTGAAGACCAGCAACTTCTTTCAGGGCTGCCACCTTCCGTGTGGGACAAGGAGCCGGACGTGTGCCTTTTCGGGAAGAGGCTCTGCCGAGGACTAGAGCCATGATATGTTCCTCCTCTGGGCGTGCCCGGGTCCTGAATACTGTTGTGCCTGTGAGTAGGCTGCAGGGGGACGGTGAAGACCAGCAACATCTTTCCGGCCTGCCACCTTTCGTGTGGGACAAGGAGCCGGACGTGTGACTTTTCAGAAATAGGCTCTGCCGAGGACGAGAGCCATGAGATGTTCCTCCTCTGGGCAAGCCCGGGTCCCAGATCCTGTCGTACCTGTGAATAGGCTGCAGGGGGACGGTGAAGACCAGCAACATCTTTCCGGCCTGCCACCTTCCGTGTGGGACAAGGAGCCGGACGTGTGCCTTTTCGGAAACAGGCCCTGCCGAGGATGAGAGCCCTGAGATGTTCCTCCTCTGGGCAAGCCCGGGTCCCAGATCCTGTTGTGCCTGTGAATAGGCTGCAGGGGGACGGTGATGACCAGCAACAGCTTTCAGGGCTGCCACCTTCCGTGTGGGACAAGGAGCCGGACTTGTGCCTTTCCGGAATCAGGCTCTGCCGAGGACGAGAGACATGAGATGTTCCTCCTCTGGGCAAGCCCGGGTCCCAGATCCTGTTGTGCCTGTGAATAGGCTGCAGGGGGACGGTGAAGACCAGCAACAGCTTTCAGGGCTGCCACCTTCCGTGTGGGACAAGGAGCCGGACGTGTGCCTTTTCGGAAACAGGCTCTGCCGAGGACGAGAGACTAACCCTGACCCTAACCATAACCCTAACCCTTAACCCTAACCCTAAGCCCATCCCTAACGATCCTCACCCTAACCCTAACCCTAAGCCCTTAAAACTAACCCTAACCCTAAACCCTAACCCTAACCCTAACTGTAACCCTAACCCGCACACTATCTCCTAACTCTAACCCTAACACCTAACCATAACCGTAACCCTAACCACCTAACCCTAACCCTAATCCTAACCTCTAACCCTAACCCCTAACCCTAACCCTAACCCTAATGGACCCTAACCCTAACCCTAACCCTAACCCCTAACCCTAACCCTAACCCTAACCCTAACCCTAATGGCCCTAACCCTAACCCTAACCCTGACCCTAACCCTAACCCTAAGCCTAACCCTAACCCCCTAACCCTAACCCTAACCCTAACCCCTAACCCTAACCCTAACCCTAAACCTAACCCCAACCCTAGCCCTAACCCTAACCCTAACCCCTAACTGTAAACCTTTTCTGACAAGTTGCAGGATGTGTGCCGTTTCCGAAACAGGTTCTGCTGAGGACGAGAGCCATGAGATTTTCCTCCTCTGGGCAAGCCCGTATCCCAGATCCTGTTGTGCCTGTGAATAGGCTGCAGGGGGACGGTGAAGACCAGCAACATCTTTCAGGGCTGCCACCTTCCGTGTGGGACAAGGAGCCGGACGTGTGCCTTTCCGGAATCAGGCTCTGCCGAGGACGAGAGCCATGAGATGTTCCTCCTCTGGGCAAGCCCGGGTCCCAGATCCTGTTGTGCCTGTGAATAGGCTGCAGGGGGACGGTGAAGACCAGCAACATCTTTCCAGCCTGCCACCTTCCTTGTGGGACACGGAGCCGGACGTGTGCCTTTCCAGAATCAGGCACTGCCGAGGACGAGAGCCATGAGATGTTCCTCCTCTGGGCAAGCCCCGGTCCCAGATCCTGTTGTGCCTGTGAATAGGCTGCAGGGGGACGGTGAAGACCAGCAACATCCTTCAGGGGTGCCACCTTCCGTGTGGGACAAGGAGTCGGACGTGTGCCTTTTCGGAAATAGGCTCTGCCGAGGACGAGAGCCATGAGATGTTCCTCCTCTGGGCAAGCCCGGGTCCCAGATCCTGTTGTGCCTGAGAATAGGCTGCAGGGGGACGGTGAAGACCAGCAACAGCTTTCAGGGCTGCCACCTTCCGTGTGGGACAAGGTGCCGGACGTGTGCCTTTTCGGAATCGGGCTCTGCCGAGGAAGAGAGCCATGAGATGTTCCTCCTCTGGGCATGCCCGGGTCCTGTATCCTGTTGTGCCTGTGAATAGGCTGCAGGGGGACGGTGAAGACCAGCAACAGCTTTCAGGGCTGCCACCTTCCGTGTGGGACAAGGAGCCGGACGTGTGCCTTCTCGGAAACAGGCTCTGCCGAGGACGAGAGCCATGAGATGTTCCTCCTCTGGGCAAGCCCGGGTCCCAGATCCTGTTGTGCCTGTGAATAGGCTGCAGGGGGACGGTGAAGACCAGCAACATCCTTCAGGGGTGCCACCTTCCGTGTGGGACAAGGAGCCGGACGTGTGCCTTTTCGGAAACAGGCCCTGTCGAGGACGAGAGCCATGAGATGTTCCTCCTCTGGGCAAGCCCGGGTCCCAGATCCTGTTGTGCCTGTGAATAGGCTGCAGGGGGACGGTGAAGACCAGCAACATCTTTCAGGGCTGCCACCTTCCTTGTGGGACAAGGAGCCGGACGTGTGCCTTTTCGGAATCGGGCTCTGCCGAGGACGAGAGCCATGAGATGTTCCTCCTCTGGGCAAGCCCGGGTCCCAGATCCTGTTGTGCCTGTGAATAGGCTGCAGGGGGACGGTGAAGACCAGCAACATCTTTCAGGGCTGCCACCTTCCGTGTGGGACAAGGAGCCGGACGTGTGCCTTTCCGGAATCAGGCTCTGCCGAGGACGAGAGCCATGAGATGTTCCTCCTCTGGGCAAGCCCGGGTCCCAGATCCTGTTGTGCCTGTGAATAGGCTGCAGGGGGACGGTGAAGACCAGCAACATCTTTCCAGCCTGCCACCTTCCTTGTGGGACACGGAGCCGGACGTGTGCCTTTCCAGAATCAGGCACTGCCGAGGACGAGAGCCATGAGATGTTCCTCCTCTGGGCAAGCCCCGGTCCCAGATCCTGTTGTGCCTGTGAATAGGCTGCAGGGGGACGGTGAAGACCAGCAACATCCTTCAGGGGTGCCACCTTCCGTGTGGGACAAGGAGTCGGACGTGTGCCTTTTCGGAAATAGGCTCTGCCGAGGACGAGAGCCATGAGATGTTCCTCCTCTGGGCAAGCCCGGGTCCAAGATCCTGTTGTGCCTGAGAATAGGCTGCAGGGGGACGGTGAAGACCAGCACCCGCTTTCAGGGCTGCCACCTTCCGTGTGGGACAAGGTGCCGGACGTGTGCCTTTTCGGAATCGGGCTCTGCCGAGGAAGAGAGCCATGAGATGTTCCTCCTCTGGGCATGCCCGGGTCCTGAATCCTGTTGTGCCTGTGAATAGGCTGCAGGGGGACGGTGAAGACCAGCAACAGCTTTCAGGGCTGCCACCTTCCGTGTGGGACAAGGAGCCGGACGTGTGCCTTCTCGGAAACAGGCTCTGCCGAGGACGAGAGCCATGAGATGTTCCTCCTCTGGGCAAGCCCGGGTCCCAGATCCTGTTGTGCCTGTGAATAGGCTGCAGGGGGACGGTGAAGACCAGCAACATCCTTCAGGGGTGCCACCTTCCGTGTGGGACAAGGAGCCGGACGTGTGCCTTTTCGGAAACAGGCCCTGTCGAGGACGAGAGCCATGAGATGTTCCTCCTCTGGGCAAGCCCGGGTCCCAGATCCTGTTGTGCCTGTGAATAGGCTGCAGGGGGACGGTGAAGACCAGCAACATCTTTCAGGGCTGCCACCTTCCTTGTGGGACAAGGAGCCGGACGTGTGCCTTTTCGGAATCGGGCTCTGCCGAGGACGAGAGCCATGAGATGTTCCTCCTCTGGGCATGCCCGGGTCCTGAATCCTGTTGTGCCTGTGAATAGGCTGCAGGGGGACGGTGAAGACCAGCAACAGCTTTCAGGGCTGCCACCTTCCGTGTGGGACAAGGAGCCGGACGTGTGCCTTTCCGGAATCAGGCTCTGCCGAGGACGAGAGCCATGAGATGTTCCTCCTCTGGGCAAGCCCGGGTCCCAGATCCTGTTGTGCCTGTGAATAGGCTGCAGGGGGACGGTGAAGACCAGCAACAGCTTTCAGGGCTGCCACCTTCCGTGTGGGACAAGGAGCCGGACGTGTGACTTTTCAGAAGTAGGCTCTGCCGAGGACGAGAGACATGAGATGTTCCTCCTCTGGGCAAGCCCGGGTCCCAGATCCTGTTGTGCCTGTGAATAGGCTGCAGGGGGACGGTGAAGACCAGCAACATCTTTCCAGCCTGCCACCTTCCGTGTGGGACAAGGAGCCGGACGTGTGCCTTTCCAGAATCAGACTCTGCCGAGGACGAGAGCCATGAGATGTTCCTCCTCTGGGCAAGCCCGGGTCCCAGATCCTGTTGTGCCTGTGAATAGGCTGCAGGGGGACGGTGAAGACCAGCAACATCTTTCCGGCCTACCACCTTCCGTGTCGGACAAGGAGCCGGACGTGTGACTTTTCAGAAGTAGGCTCTGCCGAGGACGAGAGCCATGAGATGTTCGTCCTCTGGGCAAGCCCCGGTCCCAGATCCTGTTGTGACTGTGAGTAGGCTGCAGGGGGACGGTGAAGACCAGCAACATCTTTCCGGCCTGCCACCTTCCGTGTGGGACAAGGAGCCGGACATTTGCCTTTCCAGAATCAGACTCTGCCGAGGACGAGAGCCATGAGATGTACCTCCTCTGGGCAAGCTCGGGTCCTGAATCCTGTTGTACCTGTGAATAGGCTGCAGGGGGACGGTGAAGACCAGCAACAGCTTTCAGGGCTGCCACCTTCCGTGTGGGACAAGGAGCCGGACGTGTGCCTTTCCGGAATCAGGCTCTGCCGAGGACGAGAGCCATGAGATGTTCCTCCTCTGGGCAAACCCGGGTCCCAGATCCTGTTGTACTTGTGAATAAGCTGCAGGGGGACGGTGAAGACCAGCAACAGCTTTCAGGGCTGCCACCTTCCGTGTGGGACAAGGAGCCGGACGTGTGCCTTTTCGGAAACAGGCTCTGCCGAGGACGAGAGACTAACCCTGACCCTCACCCTAACCCTAACCCTTAACCCTAACCCTAAGCCCATCCCTAACGACCCTCACCCTAACCCTAACCCTAAGCCCTTAAAACTAACCCTAACCCTAAACCCTAACCCTAACCCTAACTGTAACCCTAACCCGGACCCTATCTCCTAACTCTAACCCTAACACCTAACCCTAACCGTAACCCTAACCACCTAACCCTAACACTCAACCTAACACCTAACCCTAACCCTAATCCTAACCTCTAACCCTAACCCCTAACCCTAACCCTAACCCTAATGGACCCTAACCCTAACCCTAACCCCTAACCCTAACCCTAACCCTAACCCTAACCCTAATGGCCCTAACCCTAACCCTAACCCTGACCCTAACCCTAACCCTAAGCCTAACCCTAACCCCCTAACCCTAACCCTAACCCTAACCCCTAACCCTAACCCTAACCCTAACCCTAACCCCAATCCTAGCCTTAACCCTAACCCTAACCCCTAACTGTAAACCTTTTCTGACAAGTTGCAGGATGTGTGCCGTTTCCGAAACAGGTTCTGCTGAGGACGAGAGCCATGAGATTTTCCTCCTCTGGGCAAGCCCGTATCCCAGATCCTGTTGTGCCTGTGAATAGGCTGCAGGGGGACGGTGAAGACCAGCAACATCTTTCCAGCCTGCCACCTTCCTTGTGGGACACGGAGCCGGACGTGTGCCTTTCCAGAATCAGGCACTGCCGAGGACGAGAGCCATGAGATGTTCCTCCTCTGGGCAAGCCCGGGTCCCAGATCCTGTTGTGCCTGTGAATAGGCTGCAGGGGGACGGTGAAGACCAGCAACATCCTTCAGGGCTGCCAACTTCCGTGTGGGACAAGGAGCCGGACGTGTGCCTTTTCGGAAACAGGCCCTGCCGAGGACGAGAGACATGAGATGTTCCTCCTCTGGGCAAGCCCGGGTCCCAGATCCTGTTGTGCCTGAGAATAGGCTGCAGGGGGACGGTGAAGACCAGCAACAGCTTTCAGGGCTGCCACCTTCCGTGTGGGACAAGGAGCCGGACGTGTGCCTTTTCGGAATCGGGCTCTGCCGAGGAAGAGAGCCATGAGATGTTCCTCCTCTGGGCATGCCCGGGTCCTGAATCCTGTTGTGCCTGTGAATAGGCTGCAGGGGGACGGTGAAGACCAGCAACACCTTTCAGGGCTGTCACCTTCCGTGTGGGACAAGGAGCCGGACGTGTGCCTTCTCGGAAACAGGCTCTGCCGAGGACGAGAGCCATGAGATGTTCCTCCTCTGGGCAAGCCCGGGTCCCAGATCCTGTTGTGCCTGTGAATAGGCTGCAGGGGGACGGTGAAGACCAGCAACATCCTTCAGGGGTGCCACCTTCCGTGTGGGACAAGGAGCCGGACGTGTGCCTTTTCGGAAACAGGCCCTGTCGAGGACGAGAGCCATGAGATGTTCCTCCTCTGGGCAAGCCCGAGTCCCAGATCCTGTTGTGCCTGTGAATAGGCTGCAGGGGGACGGTGAAGACCAGCAACAGCTTTCAGGGCTGCCACCTTCCGTGTGGGACAAGGAACCGGACGTGTGCCCTTTCGAAAATAGGCCCTGCCGAGGACGAGAGCCATGAGATGTTCCTCCTCTGGGCAAGCCCGTGTCCCAGATCCTGTCGTACCTGTGAATAGGCGGCAGGGGGACGGTGAAGACCAGCAACAGCTTTCAGGGCTGCCACCTTCCGTGTGGGACAAGGAGCCGGACGTGTGCCTTTTCGGGAAGAGGCTCTGCCGAGGACGAGATCAGTGAGATGTTCCTCCTCTGGGCGTGCCCGGGTCCTGAATCCTGTTGTAC
>NW_026061165.1:660000-665000 GCF_929443795.1 Astur gentilis
ACCAGCAACAGCTTTCAGGGCTGCCACCTTCCGTGTGGGACAAGGAGCCGGACGTGTGCCTTTCCGGAATCAGGCTCTGCCGAGGACGAGAGCCATGAGATGTTCCTCCTCTGGGCAAGCCCGGGTCCCAGATCCTGTTGTGCCTGTGAATAGGCTGCAGGGGGACGGTGAAGACCAGCAATATCTTTCCGGCCTGCCACCTTCCGTGTGGGACAAGGAGCCGGACGTGTGCCTTTTCGGAAACAGGCTCTGCCGAGGACGAGAGCCATGAGATGTTCCTCCTCTGGGCAAGCCCGGGTCCCAGATCCTGTTGTGCCTGTGAATAGGCTGCAGGGGGACGGTGAAGACCAGCAACATCTTTTAGGGCTGCCACCTTCCGTGTGGGACAAGGAGCCGGACGTGTGCCTTTTCGGAAACAGGCTCTGCCGAGGACGAGAGCCATGAGATGTTCCTCCTCTGGGCAAGCCCGGGTCCCAGATCCTGTTGTGCCTGTGAATAGGCTGCAGGGGGACGGTGAAGACCAGCAACATCCTTCAGGGGTGCCAACTTCTGTGTGGGACAAGGAGCCGGACGTGTGCCTTTCCAGAATCAGACTCTGCCGAGGACGAGAGCCATGATATGATCCTCCTCTGGTCAAGCCCGGGTCCTGAATCCTGTTGTACCTGTGAATAGGCTGCAGGGGGACGGTGAAGACCAGCAACAGCTTTCAGGGCTGCCACCTTCCGTGTGGGACAAGGAGCCGGACGTGTGCCTTTCCGGAATCAGGCTCTGCCGAGGACGAGAGCCATGAGATGTTCCTCCACTAGGCAAGCCCGGGTCCCTGTTGTGCCTGTGAATAGGCTGCAGGGGGACGGTGAAGACCAGCAACATCCTTCAGGGGTGCCAACTTCCGTGTGGGACAAGGAGCCGGACGTGTGCCTTTTCGGAAACAGGCTCTGCCGAGGAAGAGATCCATGAGATGTTCCTCCTCTGGGCAAGCCCGGGTCCTGAATCCTGTTGTACCTGTGAATAGGCTGCAGGGGGACGGTGAAGACCAGCAACAGCTTTCAGGGCTGCCACCTTCCGTGTGGGACAAGGAGCCGGACGTGTGCCTTTTCGGAAATAGGCTCTGCCGAGGACGAGATCCATGAGATCTTCCTCCTCTGGGCAAGCCCGGGTCCCAGATCCTGTTGTACCTGTGAATAGGCTGCAGGGGGACGGTGAAGACCAGCAACAGCTTTCAGGGCTGCCACCTTCCGTGTCGGACAAGGAGCCGGACGTGTGCCTTTTCGGAATCGGGCTCTGCCGAGGAAGAGAGCCATGAGATGTTCCTCCTCTGGGCATGCCCGGGTCCTGAATCCTGTTGTGCCTGTGAATAGGCTGCAGGGGGACGGTGAAGACCAGCAACAGCTTTCAGGGCTGCCACCTTCCGTGTGGGACAAGGAGCCGGACGTGTGCCTTTCCGGAATCAGGCTCTGCCGAGGACGAGAGACATGAGATGTTCCTCCTCTGGGCAAGCCCGGGTCCCAGATCCTGTTGTACCTGTGAATAAGCTGCAGGGGGACGGTGAAGACCAGCAAAAGCTTTCCGGGCTGCCACCTTCCGTGTGGGACAAGGAGCCGGACGTGTGCCTTTTCGGAAACAGGCTCTGCCGAGGACGAGAGACTAACCCTGAACCTAACCCTAACCCTAACCCCTAACCCTAACCCTAAGCCCATCCCTAACAACCCTAAACCTAACCCTAACCCTAAGCCCTTAACACTAACCCTAACCCTAAACCCTAACCCTAACCCTAACTGTAACCCTAACCCGGACCCTAACTCCTAAATCTAACCCTAAACCTAACCCCTAACCCTAACTGTAACCCTAACCAACTAACCCTAACCCCTAACCCTAACCCTAATACTAATGGCCCTAACCCTAACCCTAACCCCTAACGCTAACCCTAACCCTAATGGACCCTAACCCTAACCCTAACCCTAACCCCTAACCCTAACCCTAACCCTAACCCCTAACCCGAACCCTAACCCTAATGGCCCTAACCCTAACCCTAACCCTGACCCTAACTCTGACCCTAACCCTAACCCCCTAACCTTAACCCCTAACCATAACCCTAACCCTAACCCCTAACGGTAAACCTTTTCTGACAAGTTGCAGGATGTGTGCCGTTTCCGAAACAGGTTCTGCTGAGGACGAGAGCCATGAGATTTTCCTCCTCTGGGCAATCCCGTATCCCAGATCCTGTTGTGCCTGTGAATAGGCTGCAGGGGGACGGTGAAGACCAGCAACATCTTTCAGGGCTGCCACCTTCCGTGTGGGACAAGGAGCCGGACGTGTGCCTTTCCGGAATCAGGCTCTGCCGAGGACGAGAGCCATGAGATGTTCCCCCTCTGGGCAAGCCCCGGTCCCAGATCCTGTTGTGCCTGTGAATAGGCTGCAGGGGGACGGTGAAGACCAGCAACATCTTTCCAGCCTGCCACCTTCCGTGTGGGACAAGGAGCCGGACGTGTGCCTTTTCGGAATCAGGCTCTGCCGAGGACGAGAGCCATGAGATGTTCCTCCTCTGGGCAAGCCCGGGTCCCAGATCCTGTTGTGCCTGTGAATAGGCTGCAGGGGGACGGTGAAGACCAGCAACATCCTTCAGGGGTGCCAACTTCCGTGTGGGACAAGGAGCCGGACGTGTGCCTTTCCAGAATCAGACTCTGCCGAGGACGAGAGCCATGATATGTTCCTCCTCTGGTCAAGCCCGGGTCCTGAATCCTGTTGTACCTGTGAATAGGCTGCAGGGGGACGGTGAAGACCAGCAACAGCTTTCAGGGCTGCACCTTCCGTGTCGGACAAGGAGCCGGATGTGTGCCTTTTCGGAATCGGGCTCTGCCGAGGAAGAGAGCCATGAGATGTTCCTCCACTAGGCAAGCCCGGGTCCCAGATCCTGTTGTGCCTGTGAATAGGCTGCAGGGGGACGGTGAAGACCAGCAACATCCTTCAGGGGTGCCAACTTCCGTGTGGGACAAGGAGCCGGACGTGTGCCTTTTCGGAAACAGGCTCTGCCGAGGAAGAGATCCATGAGATGTTCCTCCTCTGGGCAAGCCCGGGTCCTGAATCCTGTTGTACCTGTGAATAGGCTGCAGGGGGACGGTGAAGACCAGCAACAGCTTTCAGGGCTGCCACCTTCCGTGTGGGACAAGGAGCCGGACGTGTGCCTTTTCGGAAATAGGCTCTGCCGAGGACGAGATCCATGAGATCTTCCTCCTCTGGGCAAGCCCGGGTCCCAGATCCTGTTGTACCTGTGAATAGGCTGCAGGGGGACGGTGAAGACCAGCAACAGCTTTCAGGGCTGCCACCTTCCGTGTGGGACAAGGAGCCGGACGTGTGCCTTTCCGGAATCAGGCTCTGCCGAGGACGAGAGACATGAGATGTACCTCCTCTGGGCACGCCCGGGTCCCAGATCCTGTTGTACCTGTGAATAAGCTGCAGGGGGACGGTGAAGACCAGCAACAGCTTTCAGGGCTGCCACCTTCCGTGTGGGACAAGGAGACGGACGTGTGCCTTTTCGGAAACAGGCTCTGCCGAGGACGAGAGACTAACCCTGACCCTAACCCTAACCCTAACCCCTAACCCTAACCCTAAGCCCATCCCTAACAACCCTAAACCTAACCCTAACCCTAAGCCCTTAACCCTAACCCTAACCCTAAACCCTAACCCTAACCCTAACTGTAATCCTAACCCGGACCCTAACTCCTAACTCTAACCCTAAACCTAACCCCTAACCCTAACCGTAACCCTAACCAACTACCCCTAACCCCTAACCCTAACCCTAATACTAATGGCCCTAACCCTAACCCTAACCCCTAACCCTAACCCTAACCCTAATGGACCCTAACCCTAACCCTAACCCTAACCCCTAACCCTAACCCTAACCCTAATGGCCCTAACCCTAACCCTGACCCTAACCCTAACCCTAACCCTAACCCCCTAACCCTAACCCTAACCCTAACCCTAACCTTAACCCTAACCCCTAACTGTAAACCTTTTCTGACAAGTTGCAGGAAGTGTGCCGTTTCCGAAACAGGTTCTGCTGAGGACGAGAGCCATGAGATTTTCCTCCTCTGGGCAAGCACGTATCCCAGATCCTGTTGTGCCTGTGAATAGGCTGCAGGGGGACGGTGAAGACCAGCAATATCTTTCCGGCCTGCCACCTTCCGTGTGGGACAAGGAGCCGGACGTGTGCCTTTTCGGAAACAGGCTCTGCCGAGGACGAGAGCCATGAGATGTTCCTCCTCTGGGCAAGCCCGGGTCCCAGATCCTGTTGTGCCTGTGAATAGGCTGCAGGGGGACGGTGAAGACCAGCAACATCTTTTAGGGCTGCCACCTTCCGTGTGGGACAAGGAGCCGGACGTGTGCCTTTTCGGAAACAGGCTCTGCCGAGGACGAGAGCCATGAGATGTTCCTCCTCTGGGCAAGCCCGGGTCCCAGATCCTGTTGTGCCTGTGAATAGGCTGCAGGGGGACGGTGAAGACCAGCAACATCCTTCAGGGGTGCCAACTTCCGTGTGGGACAAGGAGCCGGACGTGTGCCTTTCCAGAATCAGACTCTGCCGAGGACGAGAGCCATGATATCATCCTCCTCTGGTCAAGCCCGGGTCCTGAATCCTGTTGTACCTGTGAATAGGCTGCAGGGGGACGGTGAAGACCAGCAACAGCTTTCAGGGCTGCCACCTTCCTTGTGGGACAAGGAGCCGGACGTGTGCCTTTCCGGAATCAGGCTCTGCCGAGGACGAGAGCCATGAGATGTTCCTCCACTAGGCAAGCCCGGGTCCCAGATCCTGTTGTGCCTGTGAATAGGCTGCAGGGGGACGGTGAAGACCAGCAACATCCTTCAGGGGTGCCAACTTCCGTGTGGGACAAGGAGCCGGACGTGTGCCTTTTCGGAAACTGGCTCTGCCGAGGAAGAGATCCATGAGATGTTCCTCCTCTGGGCAAGCCCGGGTCCTGAATCCTGTTGTACCTGTGAATAGGCTG